>NC_043973.1:53699516-53857418 GCF_902148855.1 Sphaeramia orbicularis | reverse complement strand
GACAAATTTGACAACAGAGAGCAGAGTTTTAACATATAAAACACATAAAACTAGAAAAGCACTTGGAGAGTGCAGACCTCCGCCAAGGCAGATCTGCCCCCCCCCCCCATCACCACCAAAATGTAATAATTTGTTCCTTGTGCCAGTATCAACATTTCCTGAAAATTTCATGAAAATCCGTCCATAACTTTTTGAGTTATCTTGCTAACAAACAAACAGACAAACAAACCCTGGCAAAAACATAACCTCCTTGGCGGAGGTAACAAAAGAAACTATTAATGTATGTTGAACGTTTGTCTTGATGCCTGACTGATGAGAATCTAACCATAACTCCACTCCTAACCCTGACCCTAACTCATCTGGCTCTTCTGTCTCCATTTTCTTTCAAATATAAATCATGCACCCCAAAGGACGCAGCAGCTCCATCTTTTTTTGCGGATTTTGATAAAATGGTGAGTGTGCACATTTAAAGTCTTATCCAACTGTTTGCTTTGACTTTGTTTGCCGTTTATTTGTATTAACTGGAACTTTGCGCATAAATTCACTGATTAAATTTAGATTAATTTGTTTATTCATTTCCTGATCAATTTGACCTTCGAGTTGTCGGGTCGTGGGGGTGGAGCCTATCCCAGTTAGCACTGGGCAAAGACAAGGCTCACCCTGGACATGTGGCCAAATGAACAGACTTTGGAGAAAATATTTCATTTGACACGCATGATTAAGTGTTAGTGGCTGAATGATCTTTGCATTATTTTTCCAGGGTACATCTGCCTTGGTTGTCTTTATCGTTTGTGTCTGTTCTGTGGTTGGTGATAGCAGTTGTAAACATGTATGTGTTTGTGTATTTGTGTTATTGAGCACAGACAGAATAAGGTGGTTTCCATACAGTGTAGTGATGTCGACTGTTCTGTCCACAGTAAGGATACTGGACAGAACAGTGAGTTTTTTTCTCTGGTGTTTCTCTCATCCACACACAAAGAAGGTGGTTCGTCACTAAAACTGACGTTAGAAAACAAGTTAGCCCTAACTCTGACCCTAACCCTAAACAAGTTAGCCATAACCCTAACCCTGACCCTAGCCCTCAGACCTGCAGTTGATGACAGATGGACACATGTACCAGTGTCCTGGTGAAATCTGTACCATATACAGAATAACCCTAACTCTTAAGACTCAAGATGTGATGGACTTAACTTTATGACAGACCGGAACCTCCACAACTACTGAATATAGAATTATGGGACCATCTACATTGTCCACCAGTCACTGGTTGCCTCAGTATTTGGAGTGGTTTGGAGAGTTAGGGTAAGGATTTGGGTTAGTTTAAGGCTCAAAGTTTTGTGCACAGAACCTTTATTTGAATTGAGGTGGAAAATTGATATTTACAAGAATATCCACATGTTCACCGTAATGTAGATAGGACATAATTTGTACATACTCTGCTATGAAAATCATTTACGTAAAATGGAAATTACTAACCAGAAAAATTTTAATAGAATAACATTTAAGCCTTTAAAATGTTTGAACATTTTATGAACTTACTTTTTGAATATTTGGCAAAAGAATGAAGTTAACACGGATTCAAATGAGATCCAAGAACCAACTGAAGAAAAGAGAAGCCTCCAACTCCACCTACTGCTAAGGGGGAGGAGCCTATCGCACCACCTGCCGCTGAGGGGGTGGAGCCTATAGCATCACCTTCCACTGACAAGGTGGACCCTATAGCACCACCTGCCATTGAGGAGGTGGAGCCTATACCACAATCAACTGGAGATGGAGGAGAGGGTTCAGGCAGCCCCAAGGAAGAAAAGCCTGCAGTGAGTGAAAAAGTGAATCCATTGTACTGTTGTCATCACCATCATCATCATCATCATCATCAATTTCATCATCATCAATTTCATCATCATCCAGTGGTGTTCCAGCCATTCACACTGACTTTGGTTTGTTTGGTTGGTTGGCTCAGTTGATAGAGTGGGTCATCCAATAACCGAAGGGTTGGTGGTTTGAATCCCGCTCCGTCCATGTGCTGTTGTGTCCTTGGGCAAGACACTTCACCCTCCTTGCCTCCAGTGCTGCTACTCACACTGGTGTATGAATGTGTATGAATGTTTGGTGGTGGTCGGAGGGGCCACAGGCGTAGATTTTCAGCCACACTTCCGTCAGTCTGCCCCAGGACAGCTGTGGATACAGATGTAGTTTACCACCACCAGAGGGAGAATGTGAGAGCGAATGAATAATGGATCCACCGTACGCGCTTTGACTATGTGTTCATAGAAAAGCGCTATATAAATCTAATCCATTGTTTGTGGAAAGCTGCTGTATGTGTTAATGTTCATTATTTTAGTAGAAAAGGCAAATGTTTCCTTCATTATTATTATTATTTGGGTTAGTGATGAAGAAGCTTTTGCTTTAGACTACTCCTTTTTGAACTAAATGTGGATATTATGTAAGTTCATGTATTTATTCATTGTTGTACATGTTTAAAATAAAGATTTCATTCATTCATTCATTCACCACTTAGCCACAGCCTGACCATAAACAACTGTTAGAATCGTTCCACCACGAGCTATTTAAGGATAACCAACCTTAACCCAAACATTAACCAGTCTAACCCTCTAACACAGGGCTGTCAAACTCATTTCAGTTCAGTTCCACATACAGCCTAATATGATCTAAAGTGGGCCGGACCAGTAAAATAATTTAAATAATAGGATAACTGATAAATAATGTCAACTCCAAATTTTTTTTCTCTGTTTTGAGTGAAAAAAGTCAAATTCCGTAATGAAAAGGTTTACATCTACGAACTGTACTTGGACATACTACAAAATATGAAGTATGTGGAAATGTGCCAATATTCTGCCTGTTACTAAATGTTGTGTGTATTTGTAGATCCACTGTGATCTGTAAGTTATGATGCACATGTATAAATGATAAACTAAGGTGTAATGTTGTTCAAATTGCATTTATTTTTCTCAAGAATTTTCAGGTGAGTCACATTTTCTGTAAAAGGTTAGTCTGTAAATGTAAATATTTTTGTGTAACCTTTTTTTTTTTTTACACTACAACAAAGAAAAAATTGTAGTTTTCATTATTTATAGGTTATTTTGATAATATTTTACTGGTTCTGACCCACTTTAGGTTGAATTGACCTAAAATGATTCAAACATCCTTGATTGTTTATATCATCAGTGTAATTTCTGTATTTCACAAATTCATCCCAGGGGCCAGATTGGACCCTTTGGCGGGCTGGTTTTGGCCCCCGGGCCGCATGTTTGACATCTTTGCTCTAATACTAACCCTACCAACCCTTCCTGTTTAAGGATAACCTCAGCTCTAACCCACCCTAAGCCTGTTCAAGGTTAACCCACCCTTACCCTCTTTAACAATAAACCTAACCCTGTTTAAGGTTAGCCCACTCTAACCTTAACCAATGTTTTGTTTCGTCTAGTCCACAGTGGGGTCTCCAGTTGATGTTGCAGTGTTGGACAGAGCAGACGTCAATGAGGTAAGCATGTTATTACATTCATTACTCTGTCAATTTAAGTTGTGATTGTTCTAATACAGTTTTTCAACCTTGGGGTCGGGACCCCATGTGGGGTCACCTGGAATTCAAAAGGGTTGCCTGAAATTTCTGGTAATTGGAAAAAAAAAGAAAAACCTTACTTATAAAAAATATATGGTGAGTTGACAGAGACAATCCCAGTCCATAAAAGACAAACTGTAAGTCTGAAACTGCAGCACTGTGGTTCTGTTTATCTGTCAAATGTTCATTGTGGTCGGTTTCAGATGCTGCAGCTCTTTCATAATTCATAGTTTGAGTTCTTGTTTGTTCAGTATTAATTGTCCTCCTTGTAAATCACAGCTGGACTGACTGTACATATCCTGACCAAGGAAAATCAAATTCTCACTTTGTGCAGTAATCTACACCTGGATCTACTGCCTCCGCCCATAATAATATACATTATATAGACTAAATGTCCTCTAAAATTAACCTGTATTTGAAACACGGTATAGCAAACTATTACAGGATCAAAAATAAATTAATTTTAGCAAAAAAAAAAAAGGTCTCCATTTTGAATGTCTGGGTCGCCAGAAATTTGTGATATTAAAATGGGGTCAGGAGACAAACAAGGTTGGGAACCACTGGTCTAATAGTCATAGTCAACAGACTAATGAAGCTTATTTATCACATTTTTAGGTCAATGCATAGTTATAATAGTAAATACTTATCTCTAAATCAATACTCCTCTGGATTTCATATATTTCCTGGTTTATTTTAAAGGAATAAACCGAGCATGTTTAATGTCAACAGCTGTGCATTGCCATAAAATGTGGTTTTGTGTTAAATGAAAGACTGCAATGACCAAGTAATTTATGTTGAATCCTAGAATCCTCCTGATGAAGAAGCCAAAACATGTGAGAGTGAAGCAGCTCCGTCAGTACGTATTCATCACACTACTAACGATCAGTCTATAAGAGCAAATGAGTTATTAAAAGAAACTGATCTCAAACAGTCATGAAATCTTTCTAAAATGTCAGAAATCACCCTGGAGGAAGAAAAAAAAAAATCCTGGTTTGCACTTTGCAGCTAGCCACCAGGGGCGCTAGAGCTACCACAGCGTTTGGCCATATATACAGTCTTATATTCATACTGGAAATCAATCAACCCTCACAAATATTTGTTGGTGTTTAATGTGAATATTTGATTTTCATTTAACAGATGTTAATGATGGAAAACTGCTGACTATTAAATACCACATTAAAGGATCAAACAGATGGTCCATGTTTAATTTTATGTATGTTTTGTGTTGCAGGAAACGGTTTCAGCTCCAGATGAAAGAAAAGAGAGTCCAGTGACTGAGACCTCGGTAAATGATACATCCTGATTTATGAATAGCCTTTTTTGTTTTTTCTTTTCTTTCGTTGTTGTTGTTGTTCTGAGCCGTTTTGTTCTACATGTGCTCTAACGAGTATTGTTTCTTATTTATTTATTTATTTATTTATTTCGAACATGCAAAGAAACAAAATAAAAAAAAACAAAATAAAACATTTATATGAACAGAATCTATCTTCAAGCACATACAAGTCTGAATTTTGCATGGTCGAAAAGGATGAGGAAGAAGTATAAACTTATTTACTTTTGCTTTTACTTGTGCTTTTACACCTTTATCACTAACTTTACAAGAATCAAACAATACAGTTTTCTAATTTTAGCATCAAACCACAACAAATACATAATGCAGTGACTGAATTATAAACAACAAAATGTTCATGTTGGTACAGTCATACAAACAGACTCAACAATTCAACAGTTTTCTTCAATAATTACAGCAGATTTATCAATACAACATCATCCATAAACAAACAGGCCTCACTGTCATTATTAAACAGTGTACCTCTCAAGAATCATTTTTTATAACTTTTTTTAAACTGAATTATGTTTGATATTTGTTTTATCTCCACACACAATTTGTTCCACAATTTTACTCCACAGATGCTGATACAGAAACTTTTTAATGTAGTGCGTACTTTATGAATCTTTAAATTAAATTTTCCCTGGAAATCATAGCCTCCCTCTCTTTCACAAAACATTTCTTGAATATTACGCAGCAGTAAGTTATTCTTTGCTTTATACATTATTTGAATAGTTTTGAATTCCACAAGGTCAATGAGTTTTAAAGTTAAGTTTTAGATTTTAAAAATAGTGGATTTGTGTTTCACCAAAACCAACATTGTGAACGATTCTTATTGCTCTTTTTTGCAGTAGAAAAAGTCTTTGTAATGAACTTGTATATGTTTCCCCATTTAGTGACATTTACATACTTATTTGTCCTGGCAGAACCACAGACTGTGGAAGAGTATAGTAGAGAGGAGTAACCCTAGCCCTGTTCCTGTTCCTGTTCCTAACCCTAACCCTTTAGATCTAGGGTACTATTGTGATGATGTGTCTCTTCTAAATATTGTATAAATATGTGTCATAAAGAAAACAGCTGTCTAACCCTTTCATGCATAGTGGTCACTACAGTGGACAGTTCTTCTCCAGCTGTTCTCTTGTATATTCATGGGTTTTGTTGTTTTAGTTCCATATCAGCCAACACAGTGGACGCTCATGCATCATCCCATACACTGCAGTTCATACCATTACTGTAACTTTGCTGTTCTAGATAAACCTGATCTGCACTAACAGGTTTGAGTGTAAATCAAGTGCTTGTTATTGTTATTAAACTGTAATTAACAGGTTGTTTGTTTGTTTGTTTGTTTGTTTGTTTGTTTTTTAAACAAAATGGTTTCTTTTTTGCATATTATCTCCATGAAGTGAGTAATGACCTGTATTAGTGTATGTTAAAATGTGAGAAAACATCAGATTAGCTGCATTAAAAATGTTTTTATTTGATAGTTTTCACACAGTATATCAGTAAATATGTTTCTTTGCTTCAAAAATTAAATGCATGGTGTCCAGCTGATTGGATATTTTTGCAACTCCATGAAAAATAGGTTAATAAAAAATGTCAGTCGCATTGTTTGTTTATGCCTAGAGGAATAAAAACATTCAGGAAAAAAAAACTTAATTAAGGCTCTCATAATTCATGCATGAAAGGGCTAAGGAGTTTCATGTTTTCTAGGAGAAAATGCCGATCCCATCTGTTGTCATTGAGCCGGCATCCAGTAACGAAGGGGACGACGACCGAGACGCTGACATCATCTCTCCGACCGCTGTCAGTGACAACGGGGTTTCAGCCGTGAACCAGACCGTCAAACACATGAGTCCATCTGGTGGAGTTTCAGCACTGCCAGACGACTTCCTGTATAAGGTGTGCTTTTACTGCAGACTCTTCAGCTCTCAGCCAGTCCAGCCTAAGTGGCCCTAACCCTAACCTGTCCTCCTACAGGTTGAGACCATGCATGACTTTGAGGCAGCGAATTCAGATGAGCTGGAACTGAAGCGAGGTGACATCGTGTTGGTTGTTCCTACTGCTTCTGTAGAAGATCAGGTGAGAACGCTTCCCTTGAGTTTTTCAGATTGAGGTTTATTAACGTTGTGTAGATGAACTCCCAGTGTCGCCTTTTACTGAAGGTTACAGTACTTTAACAGTTTCCTCGGAGTTCTGGACGTAGGAAACTACCACTCACGTCTCGTACAGAGTCTACATCACAGGTGTCAAACATGCGGCCTGGGGGCCAAATCCGGCCTGCCAGAGTCCAGTCCAGCCCATGGGATGAATTTGTGAAATGCAAAAATTACACTAAGATGTTAACAATCCTTTTAGTTCAGGTTCCACATTCAGACCAAGGGACTCTATGCACAGCCCCACTACTTGCTGAATTTCAGGTGGCTCCTTTATTTCCTGTCTTTCATTATTGGACACACTGAATAATTGAGGTGTGCCTGCTACTTCTTATTGTGACTACTGATTAATTAGGCACACCTGGATTAATCAGTGTGTCCAATAATGAAAGACAGGAAATAAGGAGCCACCTGAAAGCCACGGAAGTAGTGGGGCTGTGCATAGAGTCCTTTCAATCTCCAGTGGGTCAGAACCAGTCAAATACTATCATGATAACATATAAAAAAATGACAACTCCAATTTTTTCTCTTTGTAAATGTATATATTTTTGTTTTTACACTAAAACAAAGCATAATTTCACAAAAAATCTGAATAACCTGAACAAATATGAACAACCTGAAATGTCTTAAGAGAGGTAGGTACAATTTTAACAATATTCTGTCTGTTAAGACATGTTTTGTGTGTTTGTAGATCCACTGTGATCTGTAAGTTCTAATGTAGATGTGTAAATGATAAACTGAGGCGGAATATTGTTACAATTACACTTATTTTTTCAGTTTGTTCATGTTATTCACATCTTTTCTGGATGTAAACCTTTTCATAATGTAAATTTACTTTTTTCACTCTAAAACAGAGAAGAGTTTGGAGTTGACATTAATAATATATATTATTAGGTTATTATTATTATTTTTTGTCATTTAAGTTTTTATTGAAACTTTTTATACATATTTGACAAAACAATAAAAATGAAAAACGAACAAATCAACATTGCTTGGGTACATTATACCTATTTCAACACATTTTTATCCAGTCTTTCCATCATTCTTTGCTCTGTAAACAGTCCATTTATTCCACTTTTTGTCCATTTGTGCTTCCTGTTGTCGCACTCTATGAGTCACCCTTTCCATTCCATCAATGATTTCAATCCACTGGTCCTTTGTTGGTGTCCCCAGTTCCTTGTAATAGCTTTTCTGCAAGCCACGGAAAGTATCTTAACCAAGTGTATGTCATTTCCCACTACATTTCCATCAGAATTTAGGTAATTGTTTTATTGGTTTGGTCCACTTCAGATCAAATTTAGCTGAATGTGGAACTGAACTAACATGACTCTGACACTCCTGGTCTACAGGGGTTGGACAAAATAATGGAAACCCTTCTATGATGCCACAATGTTAGGTGTTTCCATTATTTTGTCCAACCCCTGTACATTATAAGGGTTAGACCATGAACCCTGACCCTAACCCTACATTCAGGGTTTAGACTAGTGTTTCTCAACAGAGGCGGTACCAACCCCCAGGGGGCATGGGACATCTTCAGGGGTGTTTGGAAGGAGAAAACTGAGAGGGGGGCGCTCAGGCACAAATCGGGGGTGTTAGTCACTGTTGTACATTACATACAAAAAGAGGATTATATCAACATCCTGGATAACAACGTGAAAGTGCTGAGAAACTCCAGACTGGTCCTGACTGGACATCCCAGCAGAACACTGACCACCCAAGCATATCACCAAAGTAGTGCAGCAGTGGTTCAAGGACATGACCCAGTCCAAGTCCAGACCTAAATCATATAGAGAATCTGTGGATGGAGCTGAAGACCACAGTGATGGGTTGGAGACTATCCAACTGGACCCAACTGGAGGCTTTGGACCAGGAATGGACCACCATCCCACAGGAGACAGAAGACAGTCTGTGGACACTAACAGAAAAGTGGACCACCCTAACCCTTATAATGTAGACTGTGTACCGGAGGGTTACGGTTAGGGTTCATGGTCTAACCCAGGGGTGTTCAACCTGCGGCTCCGGAGCCTCATGCGTCTCTTCATCCTCCTTGTAGTGGCTCCTCCCTTTACTGTGGTCAAACCAGCCGCTAGTGTTTTTCTTGTGCACTACTCATTCGACAGTTATGTAGATGAGCTGCATGGAGCGAATGTGCCTTCAACAACATAAGTAAGGGCTCATTTATGCTCTACATTAAAGACACAGGCGGACGGACGGAGGGTTCTGTCTGTCCTTTGTATTTTACTCACGGAATTCTGTCCGTTTTCCGGGAGCTTGTGGATGTGAACCCAGACGGAGAATATGGAGCAGTACAGCTGGGAACTGTGGAGGAAGTGTTGAGTTTGGAAGAGAATCCTTTCCATAAATAGCGATACTTTTCATAGAGCGACTGTATGAGTATGAGTACTGTGTACTTTTAGGGTAATCCTACAACAGATTCCCTTCCAAGATACAAAAGTGTTCGTTTTTTCGTCTGAAATTGGCTTTAAGACTAAATTCAATGATGAATAAAATTAATTTTTCCAATAAGTACCTTGTGAATTTGGTGTTTTTGGTATTAGTACTTCATATACTATTTGCACAAATACTATGAACTACTTTTACTGTGTACTTTTAGAGTAATCATACTCCAGAATCCATTCCACACTGCACTTCTGTTTGTTGTATTCAGTGTTTGTAACAGCTAAAATGTAAAAAAAAGATGAAAACTTCTAAAAGTTTTTAAGCTCTGTTATTTTTTGTGGCTCCAAACTATTTTTTTTTGGCAGAAGAGGGAGCAAAATGGCTCTGACTGATAATAAAGGTTGCAGACCCCTGGTCTAACCCTTATTATGTAGACTGTACCAGAGGGTTAGGGTCAATTCTGATGTATTAAAATTAGGGCTGGGCAAGTTAACGCGTTATTACCGCATTAACGCATTCATTAAATAACGCTGACAATTTTTAAAAAATCTCCCGTTAATGCCGTTCTGCCTTTCAAGCAACTCTTTGTTCCTTTATACATACGGACTGTTATTTTGAAACTCATGCTTTTATTTTGGTGCTCCACACGCACTAGAACCAAGCACTGGTGCTGGTGTAGCTGAGAGGAGAAAAGCCAGCGAACTTTCCGAGAAATGCTGAATCAAATTTGTGTAACTCCTGCAAAAGCATTGCCTGTATGTGTCAATCATTCTGTTGTTTGCTAAATAATTTCACATGCAAACGTGCCGTTAGAAACATGTTTATGACGTTATTTTGGATGTGTTTATTGCAATGTTTAACACGTTTAAGTTAATTCGTTTATGCTAGTAGTCGGAGATGGGTTGCTAATTCTTTATCCAGGCTCATGTTAAGTTTATGTAAATTCATTGGTTGTGTTTAGGTATAATATGCCAGCCTTTGAACTAACCTTTACTTATTTACGATGTGATTAGCTCAATGCTAACTTGAATGGGAAAATCCATAGACACGCTAACGATTAGCATTTATAGATCAATTTAAAATTTACGTCTTTTATCCAGCAACAAAGGTTCACATCAGATATTTTATACTATTCATTCTGACAACAACTGAACATAAAATACTCACAGGCAAACGTTTTTGGGGCCATACAAACAGAGTGAAAGAAACGTGTCTGTTAGTTCCTTCTTATGTCCGAACTGACTACGGTAACACCGAAAGGACAAAACATATGTTAGTGCAAGTTATTCTGACCACTAGAGGGCCCCCTTTGTATGCTTTTAACAACTGAACATCACATATTATGGGCTTATTAGTATTAGTACTTATTAGTGGGCTTAAGACTCCTGTCAATCACTCACAAGTGGAAATAAACTGGTGTGGACATAAACATGGAGAAAAGTAGCGGTCTTTTACATGGACATTTTCATTTTAAATGTCTTCAGATGGTGGGGTTGAGAAGTCCAAAGTTGTTTGGAAGCGTTGACATGTGGAATTATTTTTTATCACTGGAGTACTTCAAGTCTGAAATATCACTTAAAGGCAATTCACGCTGTTGATGCCAGCACACCCCCCCCCCATAACTATGCAGTTAATCGCGATTAATCCCAGAAATCCATGCGATTAAAAATTTTAATCGCTGCCCAGCACTAATTAAAATGTCATTGACATTAACATCATGAATTCTAAGATTGTACGTATGAATGTCACTGTGTTTGTTACAGGACGCTGGCTGGCTAACAGGGATCAAAGAAAGCGACTGGTCAACAATGGGCGTGGGTGCACAAAGAGGACTGTTTCCAGAGAACTTTACCCAGCGTTTGGAGTAAAGCAGAGCTGCTTTAGCTGCTGTAAAACAACATCAGGAAGTGTCAGTGTGTAGGTAAACCAGTCAGCATGTAGCGCCCCCTTCCTGAAAGAAACCAACGAGCTGCAGCAGCTGAGCTCTGGCGACGCACTGCAAAGTTCAACATTTACAGAGGCGGAAATGTTGGTCTTAAAAACAACTGGTAATAAATAAGCATGATGTGATACTATGTTGTACCCTTACCAAAACTGTGTGAGTGTTGTTTTTTTTTTCTTTTTTACAAATCAAATAACACTGTAAGGCTATCTGGAATCCTGCTGTGACTACATATGAACACTTCCAACGCATCAATCTGAAAAGGACACACCTGTACCATTGCACCAGCTGTTGTATTGGTTTTCTTGCTCTGCTGTTCAGTATACCAGAGTTTGTGATGCTGTGATGTATTTCAATGTTTCTGAGTGATGAAACTATTAAGTTTGTCATTACTGGTCACCTTTGTTCACTTGTTCCCCAGTTTGTATGGTATCATGGCTGAATGTTTGGTTGTGATCATTTGTCTAATTACTAAAGGGAATGGAGACTTTTACTGTGTGTTTTTGCCAAATTAATTGTCATATTAGTACTGGCATCTTTATGGTCATCCAGCATGAAAAATGTTAGTCTCAGACCCATGACCTAAACTATTGTAAAGAGGATCAATTATATTCATATCAGCCATATTATTATTCATGTTGGGTTCAAAGAAGGCAGTTTTTAACAAATACAATATGCAATCTTTGTTGTGGGTCTGTGTATGGAAGGGTTCAGGTTGACACTAACACTTAAGGTTTGGGTTAACCCTAACCCTGAGTGTTGATAAAGATGAGTTCACTCCCTTTGATGGACACATTATTCCACGGTGTACATGTTCATGTGATATAGATACTACAGTCCTTTATGTGAAGATGAGTAAGTTATAATAAAAAAATTATAAGTACAATCTAATTTTTGGATCGTTATGAGTTTTATTGAAACTTACTGCATTAGTGCAGGTTAACCCTTATGTCCTCCTCAAATTTATTAAACTCTGGTCACCCAAAAATGTACACACACACAAAAATGACTATAAAATCATCATATGCCAACATTTTTATTTTGCTTTTTTTTTTTTTTTTTTTAAATCTCTTAAACAACTTTCCGCTGCTCAAAACTACCAAACATTCAACAGTTTTCAGGATTTTAATCCGTTAAATGTGAGTTTAATCATTTGAATTCTAAGTGAGTTATTACAGAAAAACACAAAAAATGGAATATTTTCCATAAAATAATAGTAGGTGGATGAAACATTGATGGTTATTAGAGTGGATAGGTCAAAGATTAGCAAAAATTGATTTGATGTCATAATATTTTTTTCTGTTGTGTCACATACTCTCTCTGGTCACCCCCATTGACCTCTATTATAACCCCCCCTTTTTTTTTCTTTTTTTTTTTTTTTTTTATCTCGCTACCGTTACAATTTAGAAACATAAAAACTCTAAAGTGAACATTTTATTTAAAAGAAAACTAGTGATATTTGACATTTTAACTATATTTCAGCAGTTTAAACTATTTTCTATTGTAGGCAGATGGGGGGGGGGGGGGGTATGCAGGTCCGCTGTGTAACAGTCCAGCCTGTCTCACCTCTGTTCCTCCTTTGGTTTGGATGTGGAACTCAGTCAGTGGTGGAAAAAAGGTGGGATCACCATCTCACCTGTTTTCAGGATCTGTGTAAAAGAGGCTAATGACAATAGAGCACATTTTCAGTTGTAACTAAGTACTCATATAAGTACTCAGTATCGGCATGTACTCAAATGTAAGTACTTGTACTCAGTCTGGAAAGAAGTGGTATGGGTGCATCCCTGATCCAAACACCACTGACATTCATAAACCTCTGCCAACAAACACTGTTCCATCCCTACACTCAGAGCACTTTCAGTTATACCCCCCCCCCCCCCACACACACACACACACACACACTACTACTCTATGAAAGCATTATCTATCTATCTATCTATCTATCTATCTATCTATCATCTATCTATCTATCTATCTATCTATCTATCTATCTATCTATCTATCTATCTATCTATCCTATCTATCTATCATCTATCCATCCATCCATCCATCCATCCATCCTTCCTTCCTTCCTTCCTTCCTTCCTTCTGCCTCCTCCCTCCCCTCCCTCCCCCACACCTCTCCTTTTCCAATACTAGTCCACATGTCCACACCTTTATTGGACAAACTGTCCATTTCTGCTCTTTTGTCCATGACACAGACTGTATTTACCAGCGAATATTCAGATGAAGTTTGTTCAATAAATGTCGACTTATTGATCTTAAAAGTCCCTCCATATTATTTTAACATCTTCACTTGTATTTACTTGTAAAATAATTGAACGAGCTGAATTAATAACATCATCATTTTCCACATCCTTGATTTGTGTCAAACTAAACTCAGATCATAATATGATATGAAATCCATCCACTGTCATATTCAATTAAATCAAACATCAGTGTTTATGATCCGCGTTTTAATGGATTTATAGATTAATCAGTGTTTACATTTGTTTTTTCAGAAGGTTGGGAAATAACTCCATTTGGCTTTTTCCCCCCCAAATTGAAGTTTAATGGACTTTTTAATGTCATGAATTTGTTGTGTTTAAATAATTGATCACTAATACAAACCTTATTCATTGTTTTTATTGTTTGCATATTTCCAACCTCTATGTTTAAAGTTGTAGTTTTTCCTTTAGACTTCTACTGTCACTGATTGGTCCTGTGCTGCTGTCCTCTACTCTCCTCTAGTGGATACAACAACAAACTGCAGCTCAGTGTTTGATTCTTCATGGAACTGATCAAACCTGTTAAAGCTGGAATGAATACACACAACACACAGACTTTTATAGAACTGTTGAATGGACATGAATCAGGAGGCGTAAATACAAGTCATAATAATAATGAACAGAGTCAAAGGAGCATATATGGATCCATGGAGCATTAAAGATGGAAAACCTTCCAAACCTGCATGGATTCAACTTGGACTGAGTATTAAAGGAACTGAATCACTGATCCATGTGGTAAATGTGTCCAGTCAGTAAGAGGAGGCTGTGAATATACGCCCAAAAAACACCATATCTACATTCAACCATCCATTCAAATCAGTGGCGCTGCTCATCTTTCAGACAGGGGAGGCTCATTGTCGGCTTACATAAAAAAAAGTCAAGTTATTTAAACATAAATTCGTCCCTCCGTTCCTTTTTAAGAAAATGGTCAGTGACCTTCGTACCAGCTGAACAAGAAAACGTTGAAATTACGTTAAATGGAAACAAGGACACAATGAGTGTGTTTTATTTACAGTGCAAGAAATGAACAAGTAATTTCGTAGTGGTTTCTCTCTCCATTTCACAGCAGAATGTGCGACAGTATTAAACTTAACTCTTTTAAGTGAAGGAGTAGATCTCAAAGAGCTGTCAGTCAAATGGGATTCAGCCTTTTGATTGATCTTCCAATCAGCACGTGGAAGCCCAGCGTCCAGCCCAGCCGAGCTCCGCCCAGCTCCATTCACCTCCAGAGACGCCAAGCGTCCAGGGGCGGGACAACATCGTGGCATTTATCCAATTACCATCCAGTTTTGAGGCAATGAAAAAACTGTTCCACTCAGTCCCATTGAAGTGCATGGACGCTGAGCGTCTACGGGCAAATGCACTGAGCAGAGATTGAATGAGAAAATGAGACACGAGAATGGAGGAGAAGTGAACAACATCGAGCCCATTGGTTTGTGATAAAGCTGATTCTGAATGAACTCGTCTGTGAGATTGTAGCACAGCCACAGAATGTGTGTACAGAATGTTTTGTTTCATCAACTTATATCCCTGGTATATCTGTATGACCTGTTATTCTGAAGGGGTGTGTCCAAGTGCACGCGGACCAGAACGCTCATTAGGAGGGTGGTGCAGGTGTGTTGGGGGAAAAGACAAACAGAACACACTCCAGGTGTCTGCATGAGAGTCGAGCTATCGGTTCCAGTTTCTGTTAAAATTAAAAAAGAAAACTCTAGGACCACCGGGAAGAAGCCTGCGGTGAGACCTTTTAATAGACCACGTACATTAACTGCTGTAACGAAAAGAGCAGTGACGTCCGGCCGTGTCTGGGAAACTTTTCGTTTGGATTATTTTCATTGCCTTGGATTACTGGACTGTGAGGTATTTATCAGTGGATTACCAATTTTCCTTTGGATTGTTCAGTCCGACAACGAGGATAAAGAACTGTGGCCACTGTGATCAGCAACAGGTTTGAACAGAGACTAATGGTTTTTTTTTGTTTATTTTAACTTAGAGCTTCACTGTTGAACCATCAACATTAGAACAAGTGGTTCCAGGCACAACAAACCCCGCCCCTCACATGTATTGTAGCTTATTTTGGCATCGATCCAGCTGATGTCATCCCGTCTATGTGTGTGCTGATATCAGCATATCAACTGCCCCTATATATGTGGCAAGTTTAAAGTAAATTGAAACAAAATTGACATTTTTATTTAGATATTTTAAATTTCACCGATTATATGGAAATGGGAGAAAAAAAAAAAAATTTAAAGATTCCTAAAAAAATTTAAACTTTGAGCTACTTTTCCCAAAATGTACTGATATCTATTTTGGGTCACTGGCAATCTATAAACCCAGTTTGGTCTGAATTCAACCAATAGTGTTGCTGCTAGCAGGGGTGTCAAACTCAGATCCTCAAGGGCCGGTATCCTGCATGTTTTCGATGTTTCCCTCTTCCAAACACCTGATTCAAATGATAAGCCTATCATCCAACTCTGCAGAAGCCTGATAATGTCCGTCAGGTGTGCTGGAAGAGGGAAACATCTAAAACATGCAGGTTACCGGCCCTCGAGGACCGGCGTTTGACACCTGTGTGCTAGAGTGTAAACAAACAACATACAAAGAAACAAACCAAACCAAAAAATACCCCTTGCCTCCGGCGGGGTTAATACATTATAATTATTGGACCACTTTACATGTTATAGATGAAAACAGAGCCAAGTCAAATATAGAAAGAGTCTTTCCTCTGTAAGTCATAAAAACACAACGTTTTATCAATTTATCCACTGATTTGTTTTCAGTTTTAAAAACTAGTTCTCTGTATTGATTAAAGGGTACTTTCTTTCACTGCAAATCATTAAACAGTGTTTTACTGAACTGATGTATCTCACGTTATTTTGTAACCTTAAATTACATATCTTTCCTTAAATGCCCCTTTGTTCGCCTTCGTTCGTCTTTTTTCCCTACGCACCCTGAACGCCTCACAGGTCTAGGAGAAGAAACCCCGTGTGATTTAAAACCATATTTCTGTTTAATAAAGACACATGGAAATGAAGAAACCGACTGACAGAGATAAATCATGAAACTTTTTGACAACTTGAAGCAACAACATATAGATTTTACTGGACAAAATGTTGTGAATTGTTCAGTAAGTACGTGAATCTGCTCTGTTCACCGACTGAATATCCTGGTAAATTAGCAGCGCTCTTAGCTTAGCTTAGCTTAGCTTAGTTTAGGCGATTTATCCTGGTTAATAGATTTATTAGGTAAATGTAGAATGTAAGATGGCATATGAAAGTCGATATGTCCAAAAACAGTCATGATATGAAAGTTGTTGTGATATTAAGAAGTTAAAACGTTTCAAATGAGTTGAGTTGTGGAGCTAAACTAAGATGGCGCCGTTTTTTTTTTTTTTTTTTAATCTTTTATTTCAGGGATTACAGATAACAAAGCTCAAACATACAATCAACAAGGCCAAAAGAATTTACAACAATCTAAACATACAAACAAAAAACAAACATACAAAGGGATTCATAGACATTCGTTCTCCAAGAGTTCCTCAATAGTTTGTCAGTCTTATCACATTAGTTTAATACTGCATATGAACATGGCGCTGTGTGTTCTACTGCTGTGGATGTGTTGACACAAGACTGACATGTATTCAACCAGTTTGACTTAAAGGAAACAGTGTTAAATGGTTTCAGGTGCTTTTGTCAGGTACTGTACTACTAAAGAAGATATTCTTAGAATGTACTGTTTTATTTTTTTACACTGGATGATGCATAGTGTTAAATGTATGTTATAAGGACTGTGTTAGTAATCGCCTGTCCACTTGTGTTCAAGCTGTTATTTTTGTTATTTTCTGTAGATTTCCTTCTATGGACAGAACTGCTGCCTTCCTCTGGGACACTGTGGTGAGGACATACCAGGATGTCCATCTTTTCCATGGAGAGTGATAGGATCTTGATCAGTGGAACTTGGAAGAACTCAGATTTGTAAGTTTAAAGCTGAATGTCAGACACTGGGACACACTAAACTCATGAACATTGAAGGTGAACCTTAGACTGGGTTAGGGTCAGACATGTCCAGGGTGTACCCCGGTTTCGCCCATAAGTAGCTGGGATAGGCTCCAAGTGATCCCTGTGACCCTAGTGAGGATAAAGCGGGTTCAGAAATGAATGAATGAATGAATGTTTTGTGTTCAGTGTTGTACTGTTGTCAGGACGAGCATAGGGACAGTTGTCTGAGTCATTCATAAGTATTCTTAAAGTACATTTCCATATGGTTTTGAGTCCTTTGTAAGTGTGTGTTCTTTGTGTGTGTTGGAGGTCTTATTAGCTCCTCTGTAGAGTTTCTGTTAAGAGTCTATTAATGGAACCCAAGATGTAGATAGTGTTTTTTCTACAGTGGTCATTGACATTCACAAGGCTCATAAATGTAGTTCATGTATATCTGAACAGGCCATAGTCAACTTTATTCATCTAAAATGTCCTTTTTAATCTGGGGTTGGTGAAAATACTGAGGAGACAGTATCTGAAAACCAGGATCCACAGGAGCAGATGAGTAAAACACTTCAAACCCTGACTGTATTTAGGACACAACTGGTCTATGGGGCTGAGAAAAGCTGGTTTGTCTTCTGTGTCGGAACAAACACAGCAGCTCCACTCTGTCCTTACATGACCTGGACTCCTCCCCTATAGATCTGACAGTTCACAGGTGGGCGGAGCCAACAGGAGGCGGCTCCAGACAGCAGACAGGAAACACTGAACAGGCTGAACAGATCAGAGCTCAAACTGCTTTCACTCAAAGTGAAACTGAACCAGTTGTGGCGACACAAAGCAGAAATGGAGCAGAAAGGAGTTCAGCTGAATCAGAAAACATTTTCCTGTTCCATCTGTTTGGCTCTATTGAAGGATCCGGTGACTATTCCCTGTGGACACAGCTACTGTATGAGCTGTATTCAAACCCACTGGGATGAAGAGGATGGGAAGAACATCCACAGCTGCCCTCAGTGCAGACAGACCTTCACACCCAGGCCTGTCCTGGTCAAAAGCACCATGTTGGCAGATTTAGTGGAACAGCTGAAGAAGACTGGACTTGAACCTGCTGCTGCTGCTGACCACTGCTACACTGGAGCTGAAGGTGTGGTCTGTGATTTCTGCACTGGGAGAAAACTTAAAGCTGTCAAGTCCTGTCTGGTGTGTTTGGTCTCCTACTGCCACAAACACCTTCAGCCTCATTATGAATCTGCTGCATTTAAGAAACACAAGCTGGTGGATCCATCGGAGAAGCTTCAGGAGAACCTGCTCTCGTCATGATGAGGTGATGAAGATGTTCTGCTGCACTGATCATCAGTGTATCTGTTATCTGTGCTCTGTGGATGAACATAAAGGCCATGACACAGTCTCATCTGCAGCAGAACTGAGAGGCAGACAGAGCTGGAGGTGAGTCGACAGAAAATCCAGCAGAGAATCAAAGACAAACAGGAAGATGTGAAGGTGCTTCAACAGGAGGTGGAAACCATCAGACGCTCTGCTGATGAAGCAGTGGAGAAGAACCACAAGATCCTGACTGAGCTGATCCGACTGATGGAGGAAAGAAGGCGTGATGTGGAACGGCAGATCAGATCCAAGGAGGAAACTGAAGTGATTCGAGTCAAAGAGCTGGAGTCGAAGCTGGAGCAGGAGATCACTGAGCTGAGGAGGAAAGATGCTGAGATGGACAAACTGTCCCACACACACGACCACATCCAGTTTTTACTCCAGTATCCATCAGTGTCCAAACTCAGAGAAGATCCAGACTCATCCCACGTCCATATCCGTCCAGAGTTACTTTGAGGATGTGACGACAGCTGTGTCAGAGCTCAGAGATAAACTACAGCACAGTCTGACAGAGGAATGGACTAACATCTCACTGAGAATCACTCAAACACAGGTTCTACTGATTAAAGCTGAACCACAGACCAGAGCAGAATCTTACAGTATTCACGTGAAATCACACTGGATCCAAACACATTGAATGAAGATCTGTCACTGTCTGAGAAGAATAAAAGGTAACATTTATGAGTCAAAAACAGAACTATCCTCATCATCCAGACAGATTCAGTGACTGGTGTCAAGTCCTGAGCAGAGGAGAGTCTGACTGGTCGATGTTACTGGGAGGTGGAGAGGAAGTGGGGGAGGTGTTGGGGTCGCAGTTGCGTATAAGGATATTAAGAGAAAAAGGATCCGATAAGGAATGTGGATTTGGAAACAATGACAAATCTTGGACCTTTATGTTATGATGATTTAATCCTGTATTTTATCATAACAGTGTAGAGTCTTCTGTCCCAGGTCCAGTTTCCTCCAGAATCGGAGTGTACCTGGATCACACAGCAGGGTATTCTGTCCTTCTACAGCGTCTCTGAAACCATGACTCTGATCCACAGAGTCCAGACCAATTCACTCAACCTCTCTACGCTGGAGTTTGGGTTTGGGATGGATCCACTGCCCACTTTCCTAAACTCCATTAAACTCATGTTGACTTTGATCCAGTTGATCAGATCATCTTTTTGTATCTGTCTCTAAACCACATGACACAAAAAACAGATCAACTTTTTTTTTCCTGAACTCACAATCCAGATTCGGTCCCCATTCAGACTTTTTGGTGAGGATTCTAATAGTCCCCACCATGTGACTATCAACCAGCCAATAGTGTGTTTGCAAAAGCATCTTCAGTGTTTCACAGAGCTGTCATTAACTGAGGACCACACAACAAGACTTTGATGGTTGTCTGTGATTTGGAGGAAGTCAAAGAAAGTGGAGCTGTTTTTCTACTTTGGAGGAGTTGAGTTCAAATCTACTGTCCTTCCTGTTTCCTACAGTAGAAGCATGGACTGATCAGGCTCAGTCGTGTGACTGGAATGGGTTTCAGATAATAGTGGAACCTGATTGGTTCAGTTCCAAATACATGGACATGGATTTGGAGATGACGATAGAAGTGGAGATAATGAACCAACTCAGGCTGAGGCTGAGCTCATGCATAGAAACCTGTTCATCTGATCTGACCCTAACCCTAACCCCATCTGATCTGTTCATTCTGTTCCATTTGAGCATGTGCAAGAAAATAGAAATGAGACAAACACGAGTGATTTAGTCAAACATGAGCTGAAGACCAGAACAGGAAGTGGATTCTATCATCACTACGTATGTACAAACCCCAAAGAAATCCAATAATGGACTGAAAACATTGAAAAACGTTTTTTTTTTCCATGATTTCTGAAGTGCATGTAAACACATCATACCTGATTATTTCATTTATCTGATTATTAACAGTTATTGTTTTTTTATGGTCGTGTAAATGGGCTGAAAATGTTGGATGATCCAGTTCAATAGACAGATGTCCACCATCTTAGAAAATGGACCCATTTGCCCTTAAAGCCTGAGGCGTGACTTAGTTCAATAACGTAGAAAATACTGATGTTGTAATATGAGAAGATGTAATATTAGTTGAATTATCAGTCATCACATAATGGGGAAGTTTATGGAAAAATGTTGATTTGTGAATTAAAATATGAATAAAAACAAAATAAAGAAACAGTATTGTCTCTGAGTTCTCCACATTTGGACACCATATGGACAACTACAGTCCAGTGGAAAAGTCCTGGTCCAACGTTCTGTTGTTGGTTGAGTAAAGTTCTAATGTCCACACATAAGCGTTTGTCTGTTTTTAGATCAATTATTTTATTCGGACCGACTAAAATGATTGGTCAGACTTTTATTAGAAATATATGAGAATTAAACATTTTTGAGTTTCAATACCTGGTGGATTTCTTTTACATTTTAGTTTGACACACACTTATTAGGAGCATTTTAAGATGACAAAAGAAAAGTGTAAAAATGCCACATCATACGGTATAGCTTTAAGCTGAGACAAAATTGTTCAGATTTCACTTGTTTTTGTAGACGTTTCAAGTTATTCACATTTATTGTCAAAGAATAGTTTGTAAATGTAAATGTTTTAATCTAATTTAACTTTTGTACACTAAAACAAATTGAAAAATCTGGAGTTGACATTATTTATTGTTATTATATTGTATTTTGCTGATTTTTCAATTTATTTTTCATTTATTTTGCTTTTTTCTACTTTATTCAATTTTCATTCATTGAAGTCTGTTTTATTTGTTTACTTTGTTTTTTCCTGTTTATTTATTTATGTATTTATATGTCTGATTTATTTCTGTTTTGTTGTTTAAGCTGATAGACAAAATTTTTTAAATTTGATTTGTTTTTACAGACATTTCAGGTTATTCACATTTTATTATTAACGGATAGTTTGTAAATGTAAACATTTTCATGTTATAATATTTAATTTTTTCACATAAACCTAGAAGTCCTTCTTTATTGGTTATGTTGATATTTTACTGTACATCATATTGGTCTCAATGTGGAAGCTGATCTAAAATTAATTTAACATCCTTGACTGTTAATATCTTCAGTGTAATTTTGAAATAAAGTATAATAACAGTAGAAAAGTGAAATTAAACTGATAAACCCTGTAAACAACCGTGATTCATCAGGAAACAGGTGGAAGGAAAAGGTGATTCCAGTTAAACTCACATGAAAAACACTGTTGGTCGGACTTATAAAAAAAGAAAAAAACAAACAAACAGATTTTATGTGTTTTCATGGTTTAAAGACAGTAAATCTACAGACGGGTTTATTTATTTCATGCATTGTTTTCCTTTGTCTTTTTGCTGAATATTTGCAGCAGAAAACACCTCAAATCATGGACGAACAGGAGAAAAAAAACAAAGATTTACGCTTAGCAGAAAAATAACCGAGTACAATCAAACTGCATGGACTGAAACCATAAAGATGAGGACATTTACACGCATTTTATTCAGATTTTATTACTGTTACTTTTTAGTTGGTCTTTTCTCTCTGAAAGGAAAAGAAAATGTTAAATATGTCCAAATTAAAGTGTATTAATAGAAGTTAAGGGTTTTAAAATAAACTATAATTTGCAGATGAACATATTTTAAGCAGAAGTGACACAATAAACACTGAGCTTTGAGGCTAAAACTCCATGTAAATGTAACATATTTGTGTTCTTTTGTGTTTTGTGTGTGTGTTTGTGCAGATGAACCTGGTGCAGTTCCTCCAGTCGTCCACTAGGTGTCAGCACAGGCTCAGTGGTTCCTCTTATTGTCCAGAAAAGGGAAAAAAAATCCTCCAGAATCTGTAGATTCATCTGCGGCTGCAGGAATGTTTCATCCGTCTGATGTGATGATGCTCTGACCTTTGACCTTTGGACTGGTCTGCAGGTAAAATGAAGACTTATTTGACCTATTATTCCTTCACCTATGTTCATTTTGTTGCTTTTGCGGTTTGTCTTTCTACTCTTTCGTGCCTATTTAATTGATTTTCTTCAATTTTTTCAGTTTTTGTCTCATTTTGTTCATGTTGCTTTTTATTTTATGGATTTGTTATTCATTTTTGTTCATTTTTTGGTCACTTCAACTATTTTTGTTTATTTTATTGCTTAAATTTTCATGAACTTTTAGTGACTTTTATCGACCACAGATGAAGTTTTATTCCATATACAAGTTAGAAACAGATGATTTTATTCATCTAAGCATGTCTGAAACAACCCTGACCCTTATTTTCATTCATATTATTTCTTATTTCTTTTTTTTTTGTTCATTTTGTTGCCTGTTTTATTATATTTTCTTTGTTTTATTCATTTTATTGAACGATTTGCCTGATTTTGTTCATTTTGTTGTTTATTTGGTTTATTTTCTACATTTTCGTACCTGTTTCATTTTTTTTTCTTAATTTTTTTTTCTGTTTTTCTCTTATTTTGTTCATGTTATTTATTATTTTGTTGATTTGTTATTCATTTTTGTCATTTTTTTTGTCACTTTGGCTTTCTTTGTTTATTTTGTTGCTTATTTTGCTGTTTTTTTTTAAATTTCCATCTTAGTTTTTTTTGCTCATTTATGGATTTTGTGAATTCTTTGTTCATTTATGTTAATTTAATTTATTATTTGACATAAAAACAAGCCTCTATAATCTATTGGACAGGACTTTTATCAACTTTTTATCGACCACAGATGAAGTTTTGTTCAATATTCAAACCAGAAACAGGTTATTTTATTCATCTAAGTACAAAAAATTGTAATAACTGAAGATAAATAAGTGTCTACAACCTAATTTTCATTTCTATTACTTATTTCTTTTTTGTTCATTTTTGTTGCCTGTTTTATTATATTTTTAATTTTCTTCTTCAATATTTTGTCTTATTATTTCATTTTTTCTTCGTTTTGTTCATTTTATCAATTGCTTTGCCTGATTTGGTTCATTTTGTTGGTGACTTAATTATTTTTTGTTCATTTTTGTTCATTTTGTTGCTTATGTGATTTATTTTTCTATTTTTTGTGCCTATTTCATAATTTTTTCTTCAGTTTTTTTCAGTTTATGTCTTATTTGTTCATGTTACTTCGTTGATTTGTTATTCATTTTACTGGTCACTTTGGGTGCTGTGGTTAATTTTGTTGCTTATTTTACTGTTTTTTAAAAATTTCCATGACCTTTTATTGACCGCAGATGAAGTTTTATTCCATATGCAAACCAGAAACAGATTATTATATTCATCTAAGCACTGCTGAAATAACCCTGACCCTTATTTTCATTCATATAGTTTGTTTATTTATTTATTTATTTATTGTTCATTTTGTTGCCTGTTTTATTAGGTATTTTTTTCTTTGTTCATGTTATTGATTGTTTTGGCTGTGAACTTAAAAAAAGAATAAAATATGCAACAAAATGAACCAAAATTAATAAACCAACAAAATAGTAACATGAACAAAATAAGCCACGAACTGAACAGAATTGAAGAAAATATAATGAAATAAGCAAGAACATGAATGAAAACAAATAAAATAATAAATAAAATGAGTAAAAATGAACAAATAAAGGTTGTAGACTCTTGTTTATTTTTTCTTCTGCTTTGATATAATAACGGTTAGAATTCTGACATTTGTTAAGTATTTGGTATTTTTTGTTTATGGCTTAAGTTGAAGAAATACAAATAACTAAACAAATAAATTTTAAAAAGTCAAAACAAATTGCATGAAATAAAAGTCTGATATTAGTGCGGCTTTGGACAGAGGGTTAAAGATGAAAAAAATGTCCAAAAAATCACATTAAATACACTGATGCACATAAACACACCTCGTCTGAACGGTTTATTCTTGAATCTCTGTGAAAATATTCAGTTTCACGTCATAAAAAAGGTTAAAGTTTATGTCTTTTTGGTTCAGATTGAAGTCGTTTTCATCAAGCGTTCATCAAAAAATAAGTCAGTATTTCATGATTTCTCGCAAAACTCACTCTTTTTCCCTTCATTCATGAAAAATCTGAGGTGAGAAAAGACACAAATCATCAACAGCATTTGACTGAAGGTGCATCCAAACACCGGAGCATCGTCCTTAATTCTTAAAAATGCTCCAGTCGACACTTTGTGAAGCTGCCGGAGTCTGTAACCGACGTCACGGTCACCACGGCAACCGCCTCCTTCCCGCCGGTGATGGTCCTCAGCTGACCACCAAGAGCCGAGCGCCATCTGGACGAGGAGGAGGAGAGAGACGGCGTTTGGAGGAATCGCCAAAAAGAAAAAAAAACCCCAAACACTCAGCCCATGACGACCCATGATGCAACAGGGCGTAACGGGCGCACCATGTGGCTGTTTAATCCTTAAAGACCTAAATAAAGTAAGAAAAGAATGAAATCAGCAGCAAGTATTTGAATTTGGTTCCAGTAGTTTATGTTTTGGGCTCTTTTGTTTTTTTTTTTTTTTTCTAAATAAGTCCGGCTGGTTTTTGACACTTGGCTGAACTCAAAAAACTGTTAAACCGTCAAAAAAAGGAACAAAATAAGCAACAAAATGAACAAAATGGTCAAAGTGATCAATAAACTGAACAAAAATGAATAATAAACCAACAAAATAATAAACATGAACAAAATAAGCCACAAACTGAACAAAATGGAAGAAAAGAATAATGACATGTAAAGAGAATGTAGAAAAAAGATCAAAATAAGCAACTAAATGATCAAAAATGAATAAAATGCTTACAAAATAATGAATAACATGAAAATTTTTGCAAAAAATATATTAAAATTAAGTAAGGAAAGAAGCAACAGGCATTCGAATTTGGGCCCAGTAGTTTATGTTTTGGGCTCTCTTTTTTTTCTTTTTCTAAATCAGTTCAGCTTACTTACATTTACAAACTATCCTGTAACGATAAAATGTGAATAACCTGAACAAATGTGAACAACCTGAAATGTCTAAAGAAAATTAAGCACAATTTGAACTATTTTCTGCCTGTTTCTCAGTGTTTAGTGTCTTTGAGGCAGATACTTCAGGGCCAAAATAGGGCTGACAAGCCACTACAGGACCCACAAAAACTGAAGTTAAGGTCGTCATCAAGACTGATGGACCTACAACTGTCTTTGTAGATCTGATCCATAATGCACATGTAGAAATGATAAGTTCAGGCAGAATATCGTTAAAATTGCTCTTATTTTTCTTAAGAAATTTCAGTTTTTCAGGTTATTTACATCTTTTTTTTTTGTATAGTTTATAAGAATAAGTATTTCCATAATTTAATGGGTTTTTTTGCACTAAAACACAGTCAAAAATTTGGAGTTGCCATTATTTATAGGTTATTCTGTTATTATTTCCCTGGTTCGGCCCACTGCAGATCAAATTGGGCTGAATGTGGCCCCTGAAAGAAAATGAGTTTGAGAGCCCTGGGTTAAAGGGTTAATAGACTTTAAAGTGTCAGTATTTAAAGTGTGAATCCATTCATTTGCCTGTTTTCTGAACATCGACCTCAGATTCAGACAAACCCTGATGTAGGTTTGTCATATTTTAGTCTGAAGGTGTAGCTTTAACTCCACCCGTGACCAGAACCTTCAGCTCCTTCAGGATCCACTGAATCTGACCCAGAACAGGATCAGATCTGGATCTGACCACATGAGACCTTCTTGGGCTTCAGTTTTCCACAATCGACCACAGATTCAAGTTGACAACGAAAACATTAAAAAAAAAAAAAAACTAAACTAAACCCAGAGCTGAGTCAATGCATCCAGACCCTGTTTGTCTGCGTCTTTTGTCCTCATTGACCCATTTGAGGACTTCCAGGTGCAGCCGTGGTCCGGCGAGACTCACTGACGGGGGCTCCGGGGCTTGTTGCCTAGCAACAGGCAGCAAGCCGGCTTGTGCGGCGGCGGTGGTTTTATGTAACAGAGGCCTTAAGTCCTGAATGTAGGACGTTGGGTCTGAGGGAAGACGGACGGATGTCGACCACAGTGACCCCCCCCCCGCATTACATCCCATTATAACCCCCCACCACCACCACCACCATCATCATCATCCACCGTTATCACGACCATCTTCATCATCATCCATCATCACCATCATCATCACCATCACCACCACCACCACCATCATCATCACCATCATCACCACTATCATCACCATCATCATCACCACCACCATCATCATCATTACCACCATCATCATCATCACCAACATCATCATCACCACCATCATCACCGTCACCACTGTCATCATCATCACCATCACCATCATCACCATGATCACCGTCACCACCGTCATCATCATCACCATCATCATCACTATCATCACCACCATCATCACCACTATCCACTATCATCATCATACAGACGGATGTCGAACACGTCTTCATCTTCATGGAGTGGACGGACAGTTGGACAAATAACAAGAACTAATCTTACAAAATATGGAAATAACTGGTAAAAAAAAAAAAAAAACTGAGACACTAATGAGATGAACGAGTGGAGGGAAAAAACCCCATCCAAACAGGAAGTAAAGCCTAGAAAAATAACAGGAAATGACAGATGTTTCCTCTGTTCGCTGACGGATCTCTACACCCGATCTGAATTATTAACAAACCTCTCATCAATGTTTGATTCCACATTTCACAATTCACTTTCCCACTCACCTTATACTCCCTCTGAAACCCATAAACCCCGCCCCCACACCCAGTCCCACGCTGTGATTGGTGCACGAGGGGCCTCGGCAGCGATACCCGGGGAGATTATGGGATTTTTATTGGAAATAATCACATAAAAGGTAATATTTCTAATCTGTTTGCTTTAATTTTGACTTTTTGTATTTAATCTAAGGCTTTTATTTCACTGTAACTAGTCTTCATCATTTACATTTACATTATTGAGAATAAAACTAAACTAATAATGAATCCACTGATGTACATTCATCTCTGCAGCAGACGTTTGCACTGATGAAGCAGATTAATACAATTTATTACTGTCATTAAAATTAGATGTTCAATGGGTGGTGATGATCAGGTCTCAGATACACAGAAATAAAACATGCCTTCATGTGTTTCTGTTGTCAGCCTTTAAGGCGGCATCTTCACTAAAGTGTCACTAATGCTCAGTGTTTTTGTCCAGAAAATCTGTCAACAAGTGCTTGAAAGTAAATGCAAAACTAAAACTGAGGATAAATATGGGGATGAAGATGGTGAGGACAAAGATGAAGATGAAGACGATGATGAGGACAAAGATGAGGAGATAAGGATGAGGATGAAGATGGGGATGAAGATGATGAGGAAGATGAGAGTGAAAATGTAGATGAAGATGAGGATAAGGACAAGGATGAGGAGATAAGGATGAAGATGATAAGGATGAGGAGATGAGGACGAAGATGGAGATGAAGATGATGAGGATGAAGATGAGGATGAGGAGATGAGGACGAAGATGGGGTGAAGATGATGAGGATGGAGATGAGGACAAAGATGGGGATAAAGATGATGAGGATGGAGATGAGGATGAGGGTGAAAATGAGGATGAAGATGAGGGATGAGAACGAAGATGAGGAAGAGGACAAGGATGAGGAGATAAGGACGAAGGTGAGGAGATGAGGGTGAGAATGGGGATGAGGAGATGATGAGGATGAGGACGGAGATGAGGACGAGGAGATGATGATGAAGAGGAAGAGATGAAGATGAAGAGATGAGGATAAAGAGATGAGGATGTAGATAAAGAGATGAGGATGAGGACAAAGATGAGGAAATGAGGATGAGGATGAAGAGGACAAAGATGAGGACGGAGATGAGACAATGAGGATGAAGGCGTGGACGCTGATGAGAGTGTGGATGGTCGGAGACGCCACCGCTGCTTCACCTGCTGTGTTTTTCTTCTGTGAGTTGGACGTGGTTGTGCGTCCAAAGCTCTGAGGTTTAACCTGAAACCATCTCCTGCGTTCTCTGTCAGACACAGATGTGTTCACAAACGCTGCTAACTTCAGTCCTAAAACAACCCCCTCTAAAGGTTTTCATGACAACAGTCCTGCTTCACTCATCACCTCGGCGCTCTACAGGAAAAGCTCTGAAAACAGAGCGGCTCTGTGAATTGCTGTCACTTGTCTGCCTATAAACCTCTTAAACCGATGAGTTGCTGCCTCCGTCGCGGGAGAGTCACTCGGGAGAATCTGCGAATCTGGGACGGTCGATGGCGCTCGACTGACGCAGCCAATTGTACAACAATCTGCTGTAATCACCCAGTTAAGTATCTATAATTCAGCAGAGGGAGGTGATGCCGAGGACAGCCAGAGTTTCTGTAAAGGAGAAAGACTTCATCAGACGCCTCACTCTGCTCCGACCACCCTGCCAAAGCACCGACAGGAAATTTACGCTGTGTCCGATGCAGATTTCACAAATTAAATGAACAACTCAGAGGCGGCAAACATCCACGTGTTTGAAAAACAGACAGTGGTGAAAGTAAAAGTAGTGTGTCGGTGTGTAAAAGTACAAACCCAGACTATAAAATGTCCTCAAAGAGTTCAAGTCTGAGGCAAGGTTATTATCGTTAATGAAAGCGAACAAAATGATGAAAACTAGAATTGTAAAAACATTTTCGTTGACTGAAATAAATACAAACTACAATTAAAAAAAAAAAAAAAAAAAAAAAAAAAAGATAAATAACTGAAACTGTATTGTGTGCTTACAAAACAAACAGATAAAAATTATGGAAAAAATTCCCTTAGCTTTCATCTTTGTCGATGTTGGATTAATATGAAATCGATTTATTTCACTCAAGCAATTTTAGCTAGCGGCACTGTATAACACTTCAAGGTCTGTCACTTCTCGTCACTTGTTTACAGTCATTTTCTTGTCCCAACTCTACCTGCAATATGGAGACTTTTGCTGCGTTCCAGGCTGTTTTTTGAGCCCATAAGTCAAGACTTCAAACCATGACTCATGACTTTGTAACGTTCCAGGCAAGTCATGTCAAACTGCCTGAGCGCAAAGAATTGTGGGAGCTAGATGTAAACAAACCAGCATGGTGGACCATACGGTATGGTCATTTACAATCATTTCTATCCCTGAATGTGCTTACTCTTTGCTTATTTGAGGGAAACAGGAGGAAAATTGGCGCATAAAGCAAGAGAAGCTGTTCTATCTTTTATGTTATGTTATTTGTATATTTGTTTAAGTATTTGGTATTAATGTATTCTTGCACTCAATGGACTGAAAACTAGCTAACTCTAGAGTCACTGCTGATTATGTAGAACATTTGCAGATAAATAATGTCAGAGCAATACCTTGAGCGCAGACCTCCGCCAAGGCAGATCAGCCCCCCCGATCACCACCAAAATTTAATCATTTGTTCCTTGTGCCAGTATCAACATTTCCTGAAATTTTCATCCAAATCTGTCCATAATTTTTTCAGTTATCTTGCACACGGACAGACAGACAGACAAACAAACCAACCAACGCCGGCAAAAACATAACCTTCTTGGGGGAGGTAATGAACAGTTTGCATAAACACCACATCCATGGGGGCTGCCATTGCTACATCACATCAGAAGTCGGAAGTGGGAGAACATCGATCTAGTACGAGGTCACGGGTTTGACTGACATTCCAGTGCCTTTTCACCGGTAGAAGGTTGGAAAAACACGAGTTACGGGTGAACTGGAACGCAGCATAAAATTGGGAGAAAGCGGCAGAGTCCTGTTTGGGATTTATGTGAATACAATGGCAAAGATACGAAAAAAATGAAACTAAACTAAAACTAAGCATTTTACAAGAAAACAAAAACTAATAAAAACTAGCAAACCTATTCTAAAAACTAATTAAAACTGAATTAGAGAAAAAAATTCCAAACTAAATAAAACTAAACTATAATGAAAAATCCAAAACTATTATGACCTTGGTCTGAAGGACATGTTCAAAATGATCTGACCCTCTGGTATCCAGCTGAGCATATTATGCACACTTTGCACTTCATGTTATAGAAGTTCATCTTATTTTTCACAATTTGTTTTAGGTCAGAATTCAAAACCTGTTCATTTTTGCACGATTTTTAGTCCGAAAGTTCCGATGGACTAGCGGTATTAGTTGGCGTCCATCCGTAAACAATTATTCAAGAATCTTCTTCTCCGAAACCATCAGAATGACATGATATTTGTTGTGGAAGATTTTTGGGGAAAAGTCTACCAAGTTTGTTCAAAGAATTGGGAAATATTGATTTTTTTTTAATTTTTCAAAATTTTTTTTATGAATTTTTAGAATTTTCCAAATCTCCATTGGTTTATAATGGGACACATTTCAAAGTGCTATAACTGGAAAACAGTTGAAGATATTGATATAATTACTATTGATAATAGATCGGAAGTCACATATGGACTTTCATCTGGTGCCATGACCTTTGACCTTGACTGACTTTGAAAGGTCAAACCCAAGGTCATTTATGTTCAGATTTCTAGAAACTTCTTCTCCAAAACTTTCAGCCAGAATCAGTTGAAATTCATAGCAGAGGTTCATTGGGGTAAAGTCTACCAAGTTTGTTTAGAGTGTGTTGTGATGTTTTGATGTTGTGATCAAATGTTGTCGTGATATGTTGTGATGTCTTATTCTCTTTTAATTGTATAGTAAGTGTTCGAGTATGTATCTTGTATTATATTGTACAGGTATTGTGTGTTTTGTGCTCCCTTAACAGTCTGTTATGTATATGTTATTTGTTACATTAGTGCCCTATCAAGTGTCTAACCATGTCTTTCTCCTGTAAATGTTTTTTTTTACTGCCTTTTTAAAACTTGGCCAGGGGACTACAGATGAAAACTAGCCTTCTGGCTAATTCTGGCTTTTTTTAACCATGTGTAACCATGTGTTTTATGAAATTGCATTGTCCCCTTTCAAATAAATTAAACTATAAAGTATATAAAGAATTGACAAATATTGATTTTTGGTAATTGTAGCAGCCCTTGGCATCAATGAAACGACATAGAGTTCAACTGGTACAAATCTTTATTTCATCATCGAACACCGTGAAACTAGAACACAAACATATATATGTAAGTTATTTTGCAAAGTTTACTTACTTTACATTTTCTTCAGAAGCACAGACATTTTTACAAGAAACAAGACATCTTACTCATAATTAAAATTATAATTTAATACACATATTAAAAAAAATAAAAGAACAGACAAAAGAAGAAAACATGCCACTACAGTTAATTACCACATACCTTGTGGTGCCTACCAAGGGTGTAAACTCCTCATTCATCCAGTGCAGGGCTGTCAAACTCATGATAGTTCAGTTCCACATTCAGCCCAATTTGATGTCCAGTGGGCCGGACCAGTAAAATAATTCTGCTCACCTCACTTTACTGTTCAGCACAATCCTGCTCTGCTCTGTGTGGCAAAACAGGTGTGAGCTAATCAGCCTCATTTATCCCAAAAGGGGGTGTGGCCACAATAAAACAAAATGGAAAGAAAATCCAGCAGAAACCAAAAAAAAAAGAAAAATCTAAAATAATAAACCTGTCAACCGGCCACTAACAATAATAGATAGGAAGTCACATATGGGTTTTAATTTGGTGCCATGACCTTTGACCTTGAGTAACCTTGAAAGGTCAAACGAATGTTAATTAATGTCTTTAAATATGCTGTTGGACTACAGGAGCCTTGGCCCTATTTTTTAAAAATTCGGACCCATCCACTAAAATCAGCACATTGTAAACTGTGTTAAATTCCTACACCAACACCCTTCTACCAAGTTAACACATTTAGCGTTTAACATTTGAACTAGCATCAAAAATAGACTTGCATATTTACCTATATTGCTGTTAATCATTGAGATATGACAGGATGAACATATGAAAAAATAACTAATCCAATTTTTTTTTTAGTCCAACATTTTTTTTGTTTTTGCATCAAAAAATATTTAAAGGGTCAAAATATCACAATTCTTGAGTATTTGGTATTTGTTTATTGCTGAAGTTTATGAAATACAAAAAGTACCATCACTGTTACATAAAACTATTTACAAGAATTCATGTATAAAACACCATTAAAACCTCCTTAAAATGCTGCTAAAAATAATAAAAATTGTCTATCTCTCCTTCTCCGATGATTGTCATCGAATGGCAAGGATCTTAGGTTTTGGATGATGTTTGGATTTCATCAATAGCACAAATGGTTTAGGAGTTATTGAAATTTGAATGATGGTGAATGCAGAAAAGTGTCAGCAGACACAATCGTCTTAAAAGGTTTAAAGCACTTCGTCTTCATCTGACGGCAGAGGTCCGATCCTTCACCTCCTGATACTCTGCCATTTTAGGAAGCGGTTTGTGATCGTCTGATTTGTCCGTCACAAATCAGACACCACTTAGCACAACATTGATTGACTCCCTTTAAATACACAGCGCTCCTAGCCCGACCCGGACCCACTCTGATTGCAGATAAGAAACAATAAAATGAGCTTTATTGATCCTGGAGGAGAAGTGGGTCAGTGCAGCCGACCAGAAGAAAATGATGTAAATAAGGATGTAGTCCAGGGGTCTCAAACATGCGTCCCAGGGGCCAAATGCGGCCCCCCAAAGGTTGTAATCCGGCCTGTGGGATTACAAAGTGCAAAAATTCCACCGTCAAGGCTGTGGAACTCATTTTAGTTCAGGTTCCACATAAAGACCAATATGATCCACAGTCAAATAATAGTCAAAAAACTATGAAAAATAATGACTCTCGATTTCATGTGGAAAAAAAAAAATTACATTGTGCCTATAAATAATGACAGTTTCAAATTTTTTTGTTTTAGTGTCAAAGATAACATTAAATTATGAAAATATTTACATTTACAAGCTATCCTTTAACAATAAAATGTGAATAACCTGAACAAATATGAACAACCTGAAATGTCTAAAGAAAATTAAGCGCAATTTTAACTATTTTTTGCCTGTTCCTCAGTGTTTAGTGTCTTTGTAGATCTGATCCATAATGCACATGTAGAAATGATAAGTTGAGGCATAATATTGTTGAAATTGCACTTATTATTCGTAAGAAATGTACTAGATCTGTACCATACTGTCTTCTTCCAATGTGGGTCCGGGGTGTGGGGTCAGTAGCCTCAGCAGAGGAGCCCAGACAGCCGTCTGCTCAGACACATCCACCTGCTCCGGGGATAGAATCCTTCCAGTGTGTCCTGGGTCGGTTTCTTCCACGCACAGATCCCACAGTTTAAATAGAACCCATGGGGATCACTCATATTACGTGGTCCACGCACGCACTGATGCCTGTCACTGACTTACATTGGTATCATTTTTGGGCCCAGATACCCCTAAAAGGAAAAAAAAACAACTTTTATGTTATGTTATATTAATTAATTAATTAATTAATTAAAATTTAGTTCTCTTACTTGCTAAATTTTTCATTCACAAATGTAAGTTCTATAATACAAAACCCAATATTATTTATTTTTTGAAAGATGTTGAGCTTTATTTATGGTTGTTCGATAAATCAGGAAACAAAAAGGCTATAAAAACCATCAGTATTTGCTCTTATTTGGACATTGTATTGTAGTGTATTCCCTCTGGCAAACTTATGTTATTTTCTTGTTGTATACATTGTTGTATACTCCACTCAGTTCAATAAAGATTTAATGAAAAAAAAAAAAAAAAACACTTATGTGGGCCCATCACGTGATGCCATCACAGATTTGAGGTCGGAGCAGTGCATTGCATTGTGGGCTGCTCACAAAAACGACATGCTGACTTCTGTTAAATAAATAAAAGAAAACACAAAAACATATTTCCTTCAGGGGATTTTCGGTTCATTTTCATGCATTCATCTCAACAAAATCTGATCTCAATGGCTTTACATATCTCACCCATCCCTCCCAGTGTTGCACAAAAAAATCTTCAAATTTATAGTAAAGGTTATTCTTTCCATCCTATAAATTCCCATGGTTATGTCTGTCCAATTATTTATTGTCAGTTCTTCTTGTGTCATCCATCGTTTAGTTATTGCCTTTTTTTCTGTAGCTAGTAATATGCTGAATAAGTACCTGTTTATGTTTTTGGCCTCTGGAGAAATGCATCCCAAATACATGGTTTTGAAATCAAAAGGTAAATAGGTATTAAGAATGATTTCTATGGCTTGCATTTTGTGTTTGTAATTCTTGATGTCAAAACTTTTTCATTCCTATTCTGATAAAATGCACACAATACATTTTATGTATGACTGAAAGTCAAGTCAAGGTCAAGGTTACTTTATTTATACCCGTAGGTAGATTTGGTGATTGCCTTGGCATTACAACAACACATACATTGAACATGCAAGACAGATACTTGATCACGCTTACAGACAGGACAAAAAGTGCTCAGTGTTCCACCATTCATCAGTACAGCAGCATGGATAAGTAAAAGAATAAAATAAATAAGATCAAATAAATAAAAACAAGATGCAATAAGACACAATAAAAACCAGAAAAGATAAAAACAATTCGGGATAAAAACCAGGATAAGAACATAAAATTGAAAAATATGAAGTCACAATAATCAATGAACTCATTCAAGAGTTTACAAATATTATTAATTATTCTTAATAATATAGTTTTTTGCACAGCTATAGGCTGATATGCAGGCATATTCGTCTTATGCACATGAATATTTGACAGTTTCCTTACCCCATAACAGATGTGTTTTTAATTTCTCATGTGTCTCAGATACTCATTTGAAGGACAGTCCAGACTCAACGTGGTCGTACCCAGACTTCAACACCAGTCGACATGGATGGACGTTCTACCAACTCCTGGAGTATTTGAGGTGATATTTCCAAAGCTGTGACGCCTCAGTGGGTTCATTCATTCCATCCAGGTCAGAGGGGTAAACCTCAAAAGGCTGAAATGTCCAGATAAAGCTGAACACGTGCCATAAAATCCTCATTCTACACATGAAAGTGGCAGCGTGTCGACAGAACCTGCCTCTATTTTTACTTGAACTCGGCTCCTGCAGAAAGTTCACGTCAGCTAATAAAACACATTTTTCTGCACAAACTGTTTCCAAAAAGCAGAGGCAGAGAAGATCAAAGATTTATTCTTTTTTAATCAAAACCCACTCAGGCCGTCTGTAGTTTCTCTGCTCACGCTCAGAAATACTGCTGCTGTTGCTTAGCAACCATTACACCCATGAAAATATAATGAACAAAAGTGAGAAGATGCTGTAATCTTCAGCCTCCTGCAACAAGGATGACTGAAAATAAGTGACTCACAACTTCAGGTTCATGGATGAATAAAGGATTACATTTGGTCTGATATTTAGCAGGAAATGTGTTAAATCTATAGTTTATGCTCAATGTTCATAACAAAAAATGGAATGAAAATGCTTAAAATTCTAATTAATGAAGAAGAATTTTGGACATTTGACACAAGTTCAAACAAGGGAAGTGAACAACAGCCAGAAATAGAAACATGGAACCGAAACTCCACTTGCTAGTGTAAAAAAAACTATTTAATTTTTAAAATTTGCATGTTTATATGAAGTTTATTGTGATCAGGAAGTCTTTTCTTTTTCACTTTGCTATTATTTGTTGTCATCCATCAGGCTGTTTGTCGTTATATCGTTGCTGAGGTACAATTATAAACCTATTCTATGTTTTTCCACTAAACTACTTGATGAACTCCTCTGCTGTCAATGGATGAAATAAAAAAAAAAAGCTGACATTGATTTTGCGAGGTCCAGGTGGTATGACATCCTTTGACCGCTTGTGTTGATGCAAGCTAAATCTGATGCTAAGCTAACCATCTGCATCCACAGTAACATCCTGTACATTCTATTATAGATGACTCTGGTCACTCCTTCCTAAACCCTTTAATACTTTACGTTCTACCATGTATCTTTCCGAAACTGAGCAGGAGGTCCTGGGTTCAGATCCCAGACGAGCCCCCAATTCATGTGCAATCCCATCCAGGGACTGCATATCGAAATTAGCCATTAGTTTTATTTATGGTACAATCTACGAATTGGAAACTGTTTCTGTTAAATAAACGATAAATAAAAAAGAAAACTAAATATGTAAATCACTTAACAAAACACCGACAAAGTAAAACACATCAAATTATTACAAATATCATCAAATATGGTGAACATGCATGATTAGTTATACAAATAAACACAGGATATCGCAGGTCATGTGGTCAGTTTGGCCGTTGTATGACAGGATTTTAAAGGCTTGCCCTATCAGTAAACAACATGTCAGGTTAGAGCGCCTCCTTCAGGTAGGGAGAGGGAAAGCACCAATAGGAAAAACAGTTTAATAGAAAAGAAAACGGATGTTTATAAGTAGGGCTGTGTATCGGCAAGAATCTGGCGATACGATACAAATCACAATGCTAGGATCATGATACAATATATGACGATATATGACGATACTTTTAAAAAGGCAATTTTTTGTTTGTTTCTTTTTTGTTAAATGATTATTTCCTTGAAAAATTGAATTGCACCAGAAATCTGCACAAATACTAAACACATTTTTATTTGATCAGAACAGGATCTAATGTTATATCACAAAATGTTCCTGTGTTCAAACTTAAATTCTGTTTTACAGACATTACAGTTTAAGATCCTATTCAAATGTTCATATTCTATTAGTTCAGAACTAACATCATAACATTATTTTTGTGCGATCCCAACAAAGGAGCTAACATTATTTAATAAAAGAGTGTTAAATAATAATATAAACAAAAAAGAAAAAACTAAAAAACAAAAATGAACCTCCATGATATCTGCATTTGAATGAGTACCTAAAAATATTGATATAGTACTTTTTAATATCGATACAGTATTGTGAAATGAAATATCGTGATATATTGCAGAACTGATATTTTCTTACAGCCCTAGTCTGGAACAGATAAAATGTCTCTTCAGAATTAGAAAATCCTTATGTGTGTACTCCACTTTACAGGTTTTTCTACTTCCTTTGGACTAAAACTCTGACACCTTAGGTGAAACTGTGTGTTTTGTTGTTGTTGTGTAGTCTGTGTGTGTAGTCGCTGTGTGTGCAGACGTGGATTGACGTGGCAGACATGGCGCCCTGGGGAAGGACAAGCTGCTAGACTGGCTGGGGGGGTGGGGTGGCGGCAGCGGCGGGATGATGGCGTTTGGCTTGTCGGGGCTCATCCCTCATCCAAGGAGCAGCGTCAACCATCACAACACACACAAACACACACCCGACGGACACAACACCACTGCCGCCGCCTCACACACACCTAACGCAATGTGACAGGTCGGCCTCCAAACACACTGAATCCCAGTCGCCCTCCGAAGAAGCGGCGGTTCTCGCTGTTTGTCGTCTTGTGCGTGTGCAGCGTGTCTGGCGGCGGCGACGGTGGCGGCGTCCGTCAATGAAAGGTGTGGACCCTTTTCCCAGCTCTCATTGGCAGACGAACGGTTTATTTCTGTCACCCATCCTTAAAAATGTGACGCTCAGTGTTCATCAAAAAGCAGATGATTAAAACAGGTTCCATTTGGGTTTGAACTCAGGAGGATCCAAGCAGAACCCAGACTGGTTCAGTCCCCAACTGAACCAAGTCCCCAACTGAACCAAGTCCCCAACTGAACCGAGTCCCCAACTGAACCGAGTCTCCAAGTCCTTGATCCAGATGAGTAGGGCTGGGTAAAAAAATCGATTTAATCGATCTTAGATTGATATCATTTTAATTTTGTGTAATCGATTAATAGTGGATGAGATTGATTTTTCAGAGCAGGACTGGGAGTACGCGGAACTGCGGCCGGCTCTGTCTGCGAACCCCTGGGGGGTTGTCTTGGTCTCGCTCGCGAAGCTCTGTCGTGGAAAAGACGCGGAGGAAGGGTGAGGAAAAACCTACTCTTCTGGAGGTCCCTCCAGCCTCAAACTCGAACCCGCAGTGTGAAGGAACTGGCTGCCCGGCAAATCGCGAAAGCCAGTTGTTTTTGGAATAATAACTTGGATCCATACTATCACCTATGGCTGAGTATGGAGTTAGAGGAATAGGAAAGAGACAATGTCCAACCGATACGCTACCCCCCCCTGGCTCCCTGACCCGCTCCGACCAACAATCATGGAGCGCACCCCCCACCCCACAGTGAGTAGAAGCCACCAGCCAATAGCACAATAAAGATGACGAAGAAGTCCGTTCAGATCCACTGGTGAAACATGGGAATATTTCTGTCCTGATCATTATTTAAGAGCACATTCAGCAATTTACTGCTGAAATGTCATATTTATTTCCTTTCTAATATCAATATTGATACCAGTATTGATGTGTTGCATGACTGCAGTAGTCAAATAATCAGGTTATAACTCAAAATTGTACTTTGGTATCATTAAATTACTCTGATTAATCGATTCAGAACCTTATGAATCGAAATCAAATAGATTATGGAAATTGGCCATGATACCCAGCCCTACAGATGAGTCCCCAGCTGAACCAAATCTCCAATCAAACCAAGTCCCCAAATGGAACCGAATCCACCATCGAACCAGGTGTGTAAAGTAGTGGACAGATGTGGATAAATCTGGATGAATCTCCACGGTAACCAGGTCTGACTCAAACTAACTGAATCTTTGGACATCCTTCACCCATCTAACTGTTTACCGGTGTGTTCAGAAGGCCTTAAACCCACCGTCATTGGACTCAGGGTGTCTTCCAAAGGCCGTAGAGGTTTTTATTGGTCCACAGGGCATCTGAAGGCTCTGATTCTCAGCCCTATTAGTTTGAAATGTGTGTTTGAGTAAATACATCGACCTGTGTTTACACATGAATATTTAAGGCCGCGTTAATGCTGTTTTTCTGCTCCGGTGACTTCCTGCTCGCCCTCCGCCGAGGACGGACGCCGTGACATTTTTAGAACAAGAGAAAGAGAGAGAGAGGGAGAGTGTTGGTCTTGGCTTGTTCGCCCCAACAAGCTTTAATTTGTCTCCACTTACAGTCCGATCGAGTCGCTCAGCCCTTCGCCCCGGAGGCCGCCGCCGCTGCTGGCGCCGCCACCATGTGGATTAGAACACGGATCTGAGCCAAATGCTGCCGTGTGAGGTCCAGAACACAGAGACCAGGACCACGACAAAACCAGAGACACGATGATTTACTGGTTTTCAACCTCTCAATGGGATTTATCAGATTTCTTTCATTCCCAGTTTAGTTTATTCACTGTCTTACATATAATGTCAGTGAAGATTTTAAGTTTGTTTGATTCGGAGCATTTTAGAGCAGAAAAAACATACAAACACTTCAGTTAGTTTCTTTTCCCCCCTCACAGCAGCAAGTGTATTCCCATGAACCTCCACAGGCAACACAGGATAGACATTAAAGAAAACTAACAATTATAGCAAACAGGCAATGTCCACTTCCACAAATAAAGCTGTCAAAGGCAGAATAACAAAACCTTGATTATTAGGGGTGTAAGAAAATATCGCTTCAGCAATATATCGCAATATTTTATTTCACAATACTGTATCAATATTAAAAAGTACTGTATCGATATTTTCAGGTATTTATTCGAATGCAGATATTGTGGGAGTTCATTTTTGTTTTTTTGTTTTTCTTTTTTGTTTCTATTTTATTTATTATTATTTAATACTCTTTTATTAAATAATGTTAGTTCTTTTGTTGGGATTGAACTAAAACACTGTTCTAATGTTAGTTCTGAACTAATAGAATATGAACATTTGAACAGGATCTGAAACTGTAATGTCTGTAAAACAGAATTTAAGTTTGAACCAAGGTTCTAATAGTTTTGGATTTTTCATTATAGTTTAATTTTATTTAGTTTTGACTTTTTTTCCCTCTAATTCAGTTCATTTTCATTCGTTTTTAGAGCAGGTTTGCTAGTTTCTATTAGTTTTCATTTTTTTTCTAAATGCTTAGTTTTAGTTTAGTTTAATTTTTTTTAATATCTTTTCCCTTCTTCTCTGTCATATTCAAATAAATCCCAGACAGGACTCTGCTGCTTTCTCCCATCTTTAGTCTCCATGTTTCCAGGTAGAGTGGGGACCAGAAGACGACTGGAAACCACAAGTGACGGACCGTTAAATATCATATGAAGCCAGCAGCTAAAATAGCTAGAGTGAAATAAATCGCTTTCGAATCAATCCAACGTTGACAAAAATGAAAATGAAAGGCATTTTATCCATAATTTGTATCCGTTTTAGTTTTGTAAGCACACAATAAAGTTTCGGTTAGTTATGGTTTTTTCTTTTAATTATAGTTTTTATTTATTTCAGTTAACGAAAATGTTTTTTCAATCCCAGTTTTCGTCATTTCGTTAGTTTTCATTAACAATAATAACCTTGGTTTGAACACAGGAACATTTTGTGATATAACATTAGATCGTGTTGTGATCAAATAAAAATGTGTTAAATATTTGTGCAGTTCTCTGGTGTAATTCCATTCTTCCAGTAAATAATCATTTAAAAAAAAAAGAAACAAACAAAAAATTGCCTTTTTAACAGTATCATGATATATCGTATTGTGATCCTCGTATTGTGATTTGTATTGTATCGCCAGGTTCTTGCCAATACATAGCCCTATTGATTAACAACATGGAGTTTTGCATCAACCATAAATATTATTGCAATTAGAAGCGTTTTAATAGTTTTCAGATTCGATTCATATGTGAGTTTCAGTTCTCTGTGCACTGAGATGATCCTTCTGCAGTGTATGTATGAGTACTTGTACTTTCACTTCTACTGGAGGACACTGTGTAGACCAAGGTTATTATCGTTAACAAAAACTAACGAAATGACAAAAACTAGAATTGAAAAAACATTTTTGTTAACTGAAATAAATAAAAACTAGAATTAAAAGAAAAAAAACCCGATAACTAACTGAAACTGTATTGTGTGTTTACAAAACTAACTAAAATGGATAAAAATTATGGATAAAATTCCCTTCGTTTTCGTCTTTGTCAATGTTGGATAGATACGAAAGCGATTTATTTCACTCTAGCAATTTTAGCTAGTGGCACCATATGGAACTTCACGGTCCGTCACTTCTCATCACTTGTGGTTTCCAGTCGTCTTCTGGTACCCACTCTGCCTGGAAACATGGAGACTAAAGTTGGGAGAAAGCAGTAGAGTCCTGTCTGGAATTTATTTGAGTATGACGGAAAAGAAGAGAAAAGATACGACAAAACTAAAATTAATACTAAAACTAAGCATTTAAAAATAATGAAAACTAATAAAAACTAGCAAACCTGCTCTAAAAACTAATTAAAACTAACTGAATTACAGAAAAAAAAAGTAAAAACTAAATAAAACTAAACTAGAATGAAAAATCCAAAACTATTAGAACCTTGGTGTAGATTCATGTTAACTCTGAATTCACGAGGAAATGCTGCTCTAAAATGCATTTTTAGCTCCCAAACGTGGTTTCGACTCATATCAGTGGCAGAAACGTTCATTCCACAACATGATTCTACCAATCCACAACCCATTCAGTTTGTATATATGAGCTTCTGTGTATAAATACACACATGGTACAAGTGTGAGTCAGATGCATCACTGCGTCTTCAGGGGCAGCAAATTGCCAAGTATGCGGTTGCCATGACGATGTGAAGAGCCAATGAAACCCGGCGACTCTCCTGAGAGGCGAATGGCGTCGGCAGATGAAAAAAAAAAAACAAAACAAATAAATAAATGAAAAGGCAGGTGGCCGCAGAGGAGGAGGAAGAGAGCTGCAAATTATAACAATCACACAGCTCCGACGCCACGTTTCCCACGCAGAGGCTGACGGATGACGGACCCCCGGAGAGGAGGACGGAGAACAGATAAAAAAAGACGGAGGAGTCAGTGAACGTGTCACTGACTTCCTGTCGCCGGGTTGGAAACAACAAATTCAGAAGCACTTGTTGGACCAGTCAGTTAAAAAAACCCCCACATCTACAGAGAAAACACTTATATCAATAAACTGGCAAAAAATCTACCTAAATATACCGTCACTGAACCTGTTTACATTCACACCAAAAAACAGATCATGATCGGATTTCTGGAGATAGGAGTAGATTAGATAAGATTAGATAAGAAAAGATAAGATAAGATTAGATGAAATAAGATTAGATAAGAAAAGGTTAGATAAAATTAGATAAGAAAAGAGAAGTTTAGAAAAGATAAGATAAAAAAAAAAGATATATATATGTATGTGTGTGTGTGTCTGTGTGTGTGTGTGTGTGTATATAGTGGACTTTTTTTGTTTTTTTCCAGTGACCCTAATCCTCTTCTGTAGTTAAGTATACACCTCTTTAACCAATGTCGACCTTACCTCACCATTTTTTTAATCAGTATATAATTATTGACAACGTCAAATGATTTTTGACTATTTAAATTTCATCAGGGTCGTTTGGGGGTTTAAACTTCAAATTCGTAAACATCCACCTTTGACCAAAAGTATTGACTGATCTAAAATATTAATAATACTAATCTGTTAATGAATATCTGTGGAAAATGTTTAGGAAATTCCTCAAAAGTCTAGACATAATGGCACTGACATTTTTGTTTCGTCATGTTGTCATTTGACCGTTGTTGTATCCACGTCGTTTGGTCTTTTACATATTTCTTATTGAATTTTCCTCTTGCTACCGATTTGATATTGTTTCAGTCTTATAATGTTTGTCTTTTACTGATTTTTGTCTGGATAAAAAAGATGGAAATAACTGAACTCCTGCTTCAACACTGTCAACTCCTCTAATATGATGCATTTCTGTGTCCTCGAGTATTAAATCAGAATTAAACATCCCTGCTGCTGCTGGTTCTACCTGCTGTGAAGAGTCTGATCTGCTGAAAATAGAACAGATTCTTCTTTTTTTTTCAGACTTCATTCATCCTCTACTCATTGTTTGAAGGCTTCTACCTTTGAGGTGTTCATCACTCCTTAAATCTGTGACAGTGAACTCATCCTCAGATATTTAGGTTCCGTTCAGACTGTAAGCAAATGTGGCCCAAATCCGATTTTTTTGTCCGAATGTGACCTGTATCCAATCTGTTAAAGACACTTTGAACAGCACTAATCTGACCCAGACCTCTTCCATATGTGGTCCTGAATCTGACCCAGACCACTTTCATATGTGGTCCTGAATCTGACCCAGACCACTTTCATATGTGGTCCTGAATCTGACCCAGACCACTTTCGTATGTGGACCTAAATCTGACCCAGACAACTTTCATATGTGGTCCTAAATCTGACCCAGACCACTTTGATATGTGGTTCTAAATCTGACCCGGACCACTTTGATATGTGGTCCTGAATCTGACCCTGAACACTTTCATATGTGGTCCTAAATCTGACCCAGACCACTTCCATATGTGGTCCTTAATCTGAACCAGACCACTTTCATATGTGGTCCTAAATCCGATGCGTATTTGATTTTTTTTCAATGCAACTTCAGTCTGAACAGCCAGGTCGCATTTATCTGACCTTCACGTCATTGAAATGCGACAAACGTCACAGTTCTGCGCCCCAGGAGTGTTACTTCACAGTGTGTGTCTGTGTGGTCACATATTCCATCAGGACCTCTTTAGTGCATGTGGGTCACTTCAGGGTCGCATTCAGTTCAGACTCAAAACTGATAGAAGTCGCATTTAATGTGAAATATGAACCAGCACAAAAAAAATCGAATTTCACCAAAAAATCAGAATTGTGCATTAAGACCCATTTAAGACTAATCTAGTCTGAATCGTGCTTTAGAAACTCATCATTTAGTCGTAGACAATGGCGAGGGACGTCCCACAACTGGACATTTTCTGTCCCACCCATAAAATATCCCCTAATCCATGCATAAAACACTAACACGTGAATTTGTTGTATAAATCCTACTTGTTCCAAGACAAAATGTAAATGTAGTTTAAAGAAAATGTGTCATTCAAAATACCAACTAGATCTCAACCTCCTTAAAATGAAAGATTTCTCGTATCCCACAAACACCACATTATAACCATTAAAATAAAGAAGAAGTGATGAAAATTTTTTTAGAAAAAACAGAACAAGATAAGAAATACATGTATAGATGTAAAAGATGGAACAGAATGTAAACTTTGAAGGTAGATTTGCTTCTTTATTGGTTTAACCAAATAAAAAAATATTTCAATAAAAAAAAACTTCACTTCAATAAAAAAACCCAAAAACTTTTCAATCAAAGAAAAATAGTGTTTGAATGCAAAAAATATTTGAAATCCATAAAATTGCATTTGAACATTTTTTTTTCTTTGATTAAAAATGTATTTTTTTGTTTGAAGTGAGTTATTTTTTGATTGAAAATATTTTTTTTTAAATTGATTGAAGTCATCTTTTTTGTATTTGGGCATATTAGGGGTAGGATATTTGTGTCTTTATTATTCAATCCCAAAACATATCACTTTAAAAAAAAAAAAAAATTTAATAAAAAATAAAACCCTCCCATTTTTACTTAAAAAAAAGTGTTTGCAAAAAAATTTGAGACCCCAAAAATTGCATTGATTTTCAACCCTGTTACTGTAATTCCAGTAACAGGGTGACCAGATCCAGGTTTTGGTCATTTTTGACATGTCCTGTGGTCCTTAGTATTTATTTGTCACATTTACATGTTGATCTACAAACAAAAGTCATGTAGAATTCAACCCTGTTACTCAGATTTCAACCCTGTCACAGTATCATTATTATTAAAATAATCTTAAATGATTTTGTATTGAACTATTGTTGTTTCTGTTTGATTTGATGCATAATGGATTTGAGTGAATTTTTGAAAATCAATACTGAAATGAGTCAAAACAAAACATGATTATTGATGAGTTGGTGAAAATAGATTTTAAAGTTGTTTAAATGAATACGACACGTTTTATTTGAAAAAATTACATGGTTATTCAATGTGAACATGATTTTCTTTGCTTAATGGTAAAGAATGTATTAAAAATGTAAATATACTTTTTCAGGTTCTCAGTATTCATAATGGTTGCACAAAAACAAATAAAACAACTGATAAAACGTGAACCTTTCGATGCTGGTGCTTCATGGTTTTCGTAAATTTTTCGTTAAGTTTTATCTGAAATGACAGAATTGTTTCATGTGAATGTGACTTTCTTCGCTTAAAAAGTCTGATTTCTCCCTAAACGAACCAAACAACACGACCATAAATGATCTAAGACACGTTTTACATCCGGTCTTTATTTATCTGCGTGTTTCTGAACATTAACGCTGGTGTTAATGCATCAGAAGGTGCTGAAGAACGCGCTGTGACTCGGTCGACCGGCGCCTTCAGGCTGTCGGATTCCACAGCGGCCGAACCCATTGTCCTCTCGCTGTTTTCCAAATTTAGAGATGGTGGTTTGGTGGATGATGACAGAGTGTGACAGGTCTGACAGAAGAACTGAGCCGTCGGACCGTTTCACTCCACATCAAACAGCCTCGGTGGGATTTCAACACTCAGGTGTCTGGAAACTGGGTTCATTAATCGACTCCAACCACAGAAACTCCACTCAGATACAGATTAACTCATTACATCTAGCTTTTCATTTCCGTCTCTGATGTGCAGCTGGTTTTTAAGCCTTTATCAGGCAAGTGACTATTTTTGGTCATTTCCACACACATTACAAAACAGTGACAGCAACAGTTCCAGTGAGCCCCCAATCTGTGGTCCAATGTGGTCTCCAGGGTCTGTAAGGTCCACCTCTGAGGTCCAATGTGGTCTCCATGGTCTGTAAGGTCCACCTCTGAGGTCCAATGTGGTCTCCATGGTCTGTAAGGTCCACCTCTGAGGTCCAATGTGGTCTCCAGGGTCTGTAGGGTCCACCTCTGAGGTCCAATGCGGTCTCCAGGGTCTATAACAGGGGTGTCAAACTCCAGTCCTCGAGGGCTGGCATCCTGCATGTTTTAGATATTTCCCTCTTCCATCACACCTGGTTCAATTAATGATCAGCTCATCATCATGCGCTGCAGAAGCCTGATAATGATGGAATGGCTTCCAGGTGTGATGGAAGAGGGAAATATCTAAGACATGCAGGAAACCGGCCCTCAAGGACCAGAGTTTGACACCCCTGGTCTATAAGGTCCACTTGTGAGGTCCAATGCGGTCTCTGGGGTCTGTAAGGTCCACCTCTGAGGTCCAATGTGGTCTCCGGGGTCTGTAGGGTCCACCTCTGAGGTCCAATGTGGTCTCTGGGGTCTGTAGGGTCCACCTCTGAGTTCCAGTGTGGTCTCTGGGGTCTGTAAGGTCCACCTCTGAGGTTCAATGTGGTCTCCAGGGTCTGTAAGGTCCACCTCTAAGGTCCAGTGTGGTCTCCAGGGTCTGTAAGGTCCACCTCTGAGGTCCAGTGTGGTCTCCAGGGTCTGTAAGGTCCACCTCTGAGGTCCAGTGTGGTCTCCAGGGTCTGTAAGGTCCACCTCTGAGGTCCAGTGTGGTCTCCAGGGTCTGTAAGGTCCACCTCTGGGGTCCAATGTGGTCTCCAGGGTCTGTAAGGTCCACCTCTGGGGTCCAGTGTGGTCTCCAGGGTCTGTAAGGTCCACCTCTGAGGTCCAGTGTATTACATTTATCAGGTTTTTCTGGTCATGTAAACAGGTTCATTGTTTCAGATTCACCAAAAAAACCTACTTTAGTCCGAGGCAGTTTCATGTGTTTTGCAAAAATAATATAATTAAAATCCTGGATATTATGTTTTTTTGTTTTTTATCTTGTTTTGTTTCTGTCTTGTTCCTTCATTTCTACATTTCCAACTCGTTTTTATCTTGTTTCATTTTTATCTCTTGTTTTTTTATCATTTCTGTCCCGTCTACCCCGGGATTTTTCCATGATTTCTGACGTGCATGTAAATGCATCACATCTGATTTTTACAATGATCTAATTTCTAACATTTATCAGGTTTTTCTGGTCGTGTAAATGGGTTTATTGTTTAAGATTCAGCAGAAAACCTACTTTAGTCCGAGGCAGTTTCATGTGTTTTGCAAAAATAACATTTAAATTTTTTACCGTTTCGATCATTAACACAATCCTGGATATTTTGTGTTTTTGGTTTTTAATCTTGTTTTGTTTCCGTCGTGTCCCTTTTTTTCTACATTTCGAGCTCGTTTTTTTATCTTATTTCATTTTTATCTCATATTCTTTGTCATTTCTGTCCTGTCTATACCGGGGGTTTTCCATTATTTCTGACCTGCATGTAAATGCATCACATCTGATTTCTGACATTTATCAAGTTTTTCTGGTCATATAAACAGGTTTATTGTTTCAGATTCACCAGAAAACCTACTTTAGTCTGAGGCAGTTTCATGTGTTTTGCAAAAATAACATCATTTAAATTTTATACTGTTTCAATCATGAACACAATCCTGGATATTATGGGTTTTTTTTGTTTTTTACCTTGTTTTGTTTTTGTCTTGTTCCTTTTTTTCTACATTTCCAACTCGTTTCTGTCTTATTTAATTTTTTATCTCATGTTTTTTGTCATTTTTGTCCCATCTAAACTAAGGTTTTTCCATTATTTCTGACGTGCATGTAAATGCATCACACCTGATTTCTGACATTTATCAGGTTTTTCTTGTCATGTAAACGGGTTCATTGTTTCAGATTCAGCAGAAAACCTACTTTAGTCCGAGGCAGTTTCATGTGTTTTCAAAAATAATATAATTTAAATCCTGGATATTGTGTTGCGTTTTTTGTTTTTTTTTTAATCGTTTTGTTTCTGTCTTGTTCCTGTTTTTTCTACATTTCCAACTCATTTTTATCTTACCATTTCGTTTTTTCTCATGTATTTTGTCCCGTCTAAACCAGGGTTTTTCCATTATTTCTGACATGCATGTAAATGCATCGGATCTGATTATTACAGTGATCTGATTTTTGGCATTTATCAGGTTTTTCCAGTCGTGTAAACGGGTTCGGTGGTTCTGCTCCTAGTTCTTTAAGGGTTAAAAGAACAGAACAACATGTCCTCAGTGCTGTATATGTGTGTGTGTGTACATGTTGTGTATATATACATGTGTGTTCATGTTGTATGATGATGTGTTTGTGTTCATGTACATATGTCGTCCTGTGTTCCTCTCTCTCTCTCTCTCTCTCTCTCTCTCTCTGTTTCTCCACATGCTCGATCTCTCCCTTATGGATCAGGAGGAGGGATGGGGGGGGTGAATGGAGGGGGGGTTGCTCTGCAGCGGCTGCACTCGTGCCTGTTGCTAGGCGAGAGTCTGCACCGTGTCCGCCTCCGCAGCCTATCAGGGCCATGCAGGAAGCTGCTGCTCCAATGGGGCGGCGGAGTGCGGCGGCGGCGGCGGGAGACGCTCAGGTTCTTCATGGAGTTTTTCGGCTCTTTCCTCCACGGGGCCGTTATATGTCGGACATCAAAGCAGGAACTGGGAGGTCTGTTCATCCCTCCTGGTTTGGTTTCCGCTGCACCGGTGCCAGATTATTCTTCTTTTTCTTCTTCTAGAAGTGATGCCTTGTCGCTGCCAATCGTCCTGGGAATCATTAAAGTGAAATCATTAATTCTAGGCATAGCCATAGAGAGAGAGAGAGAGAGAGAGTTGCGACACGCTTCAATGTCGCCGTTACGGTGGTCACGTGGGTCACGTAAGGCCCTGTCCATACCAAGGTTATTATCGTTAACGAAAACTAACGGAATGACGAAAACTAGAATTGTAAAAACATTTTCGTTAACTGAAATAAAAAACTATAATTAAAAGAGAAAAACGATAACAAACTGAATCTGTATTGTGTGCTTACAAAACTAAAACAAATAAAAATTATGGATAAAATTCCCTTTGTTTTCGTCTTTGTCAATGTTGGATTGATACAAAATCGATTTATTTCCCCTCAAGCAATTTTAGGTAGCGGCCCCATATGACACTTCACGGTCCATCACTTCTGGTCACTTGTGGTTTCCAGTCGTCTTCTGGTCCCCACTCTACCTGGAAACATGGAGACTAAAGTTGGGAGAAAGCACCAGAGTCCTGTCTATGATTTATTTGAGAAGAAGAGAAAAGATACAACAAAACTAAAATTAAGACTAAATCTAAACTAAAACTAAGCATTTAGAAAATAACAAAAACTAATAAAAACTAGCAAACCTGCTCTAAAAACTAATTAAAACTTACTGAATTAGAGAAAAAAAAAAGTCAAAACTAAATAAAATTAAACTATAATGAAAAATCCAAAACTATTAGAACCTTGGTCCATACGAACACAGCTTGTTGTATCCGTAAAAGTTTTAGCCCGTCCATCCGTCCGGTTTTCTCAGCGTATTCAGTACTTAGAGAACAGTCTGGAACTGGGTGGATCACTGTGAAATATGCACAATCTATTTTATACCGGACCAATCACAAGTCTTGGGGGTGGATGTTTCACAATGCGTCATATGCACCAACTAGGGCTGCACAATATTAACAAAAAAAACCCCTGACATTGTGATTTATTTATTTTTTAACCCTGCAATATGAAAAACTACTCTGGAGGATATAACAGCTGTGTGGCGCCGACGTAAATGGTCAAACAAATTCGTTGTGTTTCTTCTCGTGTCGACACAGAACACGTGTTCAGTTTCATCCTTCTTGTAGCTGAAATAATTCCAGATAACTGATGTTTCTTTTCTTTTTGGCACCAAGTCTTCATTTTTGGTGGTTTTTCTGATTTGTTGTTTTTTGTTTTTGTTGTCTTGTTGGTTGTTTCTTTTTTTTTTTTTTTTAGGGTTGGATTGAGGAGTTTTTTGGGAATTGTACAGGTGCAATCCTAACATTTGTAACTGTTTAATTCTAGATTTATGGTAGCTGTTGTACAAATATTTTCCTTAATCTAACACTGGAATTATACAGGTGTAATAATATATATGGGTGTTTCTCTGAAACTGATTCTAAAAACAGGACACGGGCTAAATATTCAAACCAGATGTAGACGAATGTTTTGAAGCAAGTTTGGGTCTATTTTAAAAAGACATATTTACTGAGATAAAAGAAAAACTTTTTTTTAGATAAAACATATTTTTATATTTTCCATTAAATTTTAATACAAAAATCTGTATGTAACACAGTTAAAAGGACACAACAATTGCACGCTACTATATTTTTTTAATATCTTTTCATTCTCTCACAGGTGCATTTTGGGAATTGAACTAATTATTCAAGGCAGAGTTTTTCACAAAAATGGTCACTGTTGCAAAAATCATTCATGATTTATTTGTGTTTAAATGTTCAGGTTCCGCACATAACACCAGTGGACACGATGGGTTCCACACCAAACCTGGAATGAGACTGAGGTTGATGAAAAACCCAAATGTGTGGATTAGAAAAACCACTAGGATCCACATATTGAACACAGTGTCTTTATTTGGAGTCTATAGAAGACCATTTAATTTACACACGTTTTCACATCTAATGCACTGACACCTAGGGAGATTTAATGTCCATATTTGGGTCCTATTTTTGGACCCAGTATTTGATTATAAATTCATTAATTATGACATGGAACAGAGCAAGAGTATGATTTTTTTTGTATTTATCTAAGGTCATCATTAGGTCCATCCTGGGGGAAAATCTGTCTACATTTTCCTTTTATTATTGGGTCTAAAAAGATGGAAAAGTGCCAGATACTAAAATAAACCCAGTTTCATAGACAGACACACACACACACACACACACACACACACACACACACACATATATATATATATATATATATATATATACACACACACACACACATACAGGGTGGGGAAGCAAAATTTACAATATTTTGAGGCAGGGATTGAAAGACAGTGTATGACCAATTAGTTTATTGAAAGTCATGAGAATTTATTTGCCACAAGAAAATGTACATAATAGAAAATGTTTTTATTCTATGTGTCCTCCTTCTTTCTCAATAACTGCCTTCACACGCTTCCCGAAACTTGCGCAATTGTTCCTCAGATATTCGGGTGACAACTTCTCCCATTCTTCTTTAACAGTATCTTCCAGACTTTCTCGTAATAGTTTTGCTCATAGTCATTCTCTTCTTTCCATTATAAACAGTCTTTATGGATACTCCAACTATTTTTGAAATCTCCTTTGGTGTGACGAGTGCATTCAGCAAATCACACACTCTTTGACGTTTGCTTTCCTGATTACTCATATGGGCAAAAGTTTCTGAAAAGGTATGGATAATAGTGTTAGGTATGATTATGACATCAGTATATGTTTGGTTTCAAAACAATTGATGTAGTGCCTGCTGAGAAAAAACAACTAAATTTTCAGTGTAAATTTTGCTTCCCCACCCAGTAAATATATATATATATATATATATATATATATACATATGAAATATATGGGCAGTAATTGTGTTTTTTTCAGGGTTGAATGTTGCTTTTATTCTGGTCTTTAGTTTAATAATAGGATGTTTATTACCTCCGCCAAGGAGGTTATGTTTTTGCCAGGGTTTGTTTGTCTGTCTGTTTGTCTGTCCGTTAGTGTGCAACATAACTCAAAAAGTTATGGACAGATTTTGATGAAATTTTCAGGGTTTGTTGGAAATGGGATAAGGAAGAAATGATTAACTTATGGGGGTGATCAGGGGTGGGGGGGCCCACGGGGGGGCCCACTGATCAGCCTTGGCGGAGGTCTGCGCTCTCCGAGTGCTTCGAGTGTTACTACTGGATTTTTCTGGGTTTTATACGGTTTATTGGAAGTATCTGTACGGGTCCTTTTAAGCTGAATTATGACCGTTTCTAAGTAAATCCTGGATGTTTATTGGCTTTAATTCAGTGGTTCCCAACCTTTTTTTACTCCTGACCCCATTTTAACATCACAAATTTCTGGCAACCCCAGACATTCAGAACAGAGACTTTTTTTTTTGGCTAAAATTAACTTGTTTTTGATCCAAATTTGCCTAGTTTGCCATACTATGTCGCAAATAAACGTTAATTTTAGAGGACATTTAGTCTATATAATGTTTATTATTATGGGCGGAGGCAGTAAATCCAGGTGTAGATTACTGCACAAAGGGAGAATTTGATTTTCCTTGGTCAGGATATGTACAGTCAGTCCAGCTTGGATTTACAAGGCTGACAATTAATACTGAACAAACAAGAACTGAAACTATGAATTATGAAAGAGCTGCAGCATCTGAAACCGACCACAATGAACATTTGACAGATAAACAGAACCACAGTGCTTCAGTTTCTGCTTATGTATGAATGTGTATTGTATTATGTATTGTATATGTATTTATGTATTGTGACTGTCTCTCTCAGCTCACCATATATTTTTTATTAGTAAGTTTTTATTTTTATCAATTACTACAAATTTCAGGTGACCCCATTTGAATTGAATTTGACCCCATATGGGGTCCCGACCCCAAGGTTGAAAAACTCTGGTTTAATTCTTTTTGATCCAGATCAGTTTCCATGTGAACACACGTCTGACAGTGCAGTTGAATTCAGACTTGTAGTGTTTTACATCTGTCACCTTGTTATTGTCGGTGTAATAATTCTTCATCCATTTCATCAGTTTTATTCCTTGTCGTTGCGTCCCAGAATGCATCGTCTAATTACCGCGACTTCCGTCACCGTGTGGCTTTCCTCTGGTGAATCCAACCGTCGGCCTCGTTTTCTTCAGCGGCGAAAAAAAAACAAGCAGTTGAAGCTGAAGCGGCTTTAAATATTCAACACATTATGTAAGATTATGCAAGAACCAGGGAGAGCGAGGAAACATGGGGGATCATGGGAAACGCTGAATATTTAAAGGTTGGCCTCGTGTTTCACTTGGTTCATGAAGGAGCTTGGAATTATAGTGAACGTCCTGATCACTGCTTCATATGGAGGAAAAAAAAAAAACCCGAATGTTCCGTCAGTTTTCCTGCGTTTTCTGATTCATTTCTGATCGGTCTTAAAGCCGATGTTTCTTCCGTTCTTCTACTTTTACACCAGAACATTAAACATGTTCTCATCTTTAGTTTGCATTTTTAATTGACCAATCTGCTTCTGAAACTGGACTCTGTGCATTTTCTTTCTGTATATGATGCAAAACACTTACATAACAGAGCAGCTGCATCAGAAAAAAAAACAAAACGCCTCAAGTGACCAGAAAATTACAAGAGATGTTTGTTTTTTCTTCTTCTTTCCACGTTGAGAAGTGACTGATTGAAATAACAGATTCAGATTTATTAATTGTCATTCAATAAAAACATCCCAGATGCTGTTAAAGAACGAAACTGCAAAATGCACAGGGCGAAAGAAAACAGAATTTTTTTAAAAAAACACCAACTAAACACAACCCAATATATATGATAAAATATTAAAAACTGCATTAAAATAAATAAGTTAGTAAAGGTACAAAAAAATATTGCACGATGGAGGGGTCACTATTGCACCTATTATTGCACATACTGTATTGCACTTCACCCCTGAACAGATTAAAACATGAAAAAAATAACCTCCATGTAATGAACAAAGTCTTGAGTTGATGACATGGTTATCGTGAACGAAAACTAATGAAATGACAAAAACTAGAATTGAAAAAACATTTTCGTTAACTGAAATAAATAAAAACTATAATTAAAAGAAAAAAACATAACTAACTAAAACTGTATTGTGTGTTTACAAAACTAACAAAAACGGATAAAAGTTATGGATAAAATTCCCTTCATTTTCGTCTTTGTTGATGTCGGATTGATATGAAATCGATTTACTTCACTCGAGCAGTTTTAGCTGCTGACACCATGTGACACTTCATGGACCATCACCTCTTGTGGTTTAGAGTCGTCTTCTCGTCCCCACTCGACCTGGAAACATATCTACGACAGCGAGCAAGATGAAAGATGTGAAAAAACTAAAACTAGAAAAGCACACAGAGAGCACAGACCTCTGCCAAGGCAGATCAGTGGGCCCCCGTAGCCCCCCACCCCCACCCCGATCACCACCAAAATTAATTAGTTTGTTCCTTGTGCCAGTATCAACATTTCCTGAAATTTTCATCCAAATCTGTCTTTAACTTTGTCAGTTATCTTGCACACGGACAGACAGACAGACAGACAGACAGACAGACAGACAGACAGACAGACAAACCAACGCCAGCAAAAATATAACCTCCGTGGCAGAGGTAACTAAGCATTTAGAAAAAAACAAAAACTAATAATAAAAACTAGCAAACCTGCTCTAAAAACAAATTAAAACTAACTGAATTAGAGAAAAAAAAAAGTCTAAACTAAATTAAAACTAAACTATAATGAAAAATCCAAAACTATTAGAACCTTGGTTGGTGATGGGCCTTTGGTTTAACTCCAGGTTTTCCATTGAGGTTAAGACTTCATGGTAACATACCTAGAGCTGTGTATTGGCAAGAATCTGGTGATACGATACAAATCACAATACTAGGAACATGATATGATATATCACTATATATATCATGATACTGTTAAAAAGGCAATTTTTTTTTTTCTTTTTTTTAAAATGATTATTTCCTTGAATAATTGAATTACAGCAGAAATCTGAACAAATACTAAACAGATTTTTATTTGATCCCAACAGGATCTAATGCTATATCACAAAATGTTCCTGTGTTCAAACTGAAATTCTGTTTTACAGACATTACAGTTTAAGATCCTGTTCAAATGTTCATATTCTATTAGCTCAGAATTAACATCAGAACAGTATTTTAGTTCAATCCCAACAAAGGAACTAACAATATTTAATAAAAGAGTATTAAATAATAATAAATAAAATATATCTAAAAAAACTAAGAAAAACATAAATGAACCTCCACCATATCTGCATTTGAATAAATACCTAAAAATATCAATACAGTACTTTTTAATATCGAGACAGTATTGTGAAATGAAATATTGCGATATATTGCAGAACCAGTATTTTCTTACACCCCTAGTCGACGGTCAACTGGCAAATTATCGGCTTCACTTTAACTGTTTATCCAATGATTATACAAGGGTGAGCATATTTTGATTTCCAAAGAAGAGGACACTCGGCTGAATGATCACACGCTACGCAAGTACCATAGTACTGTGTGCAAAACACGTATAACACTAGAGAAAATATTTAGCGAAACAGTCTTCACATTTTGGTTTTATGTTGTTTTTTGAGAGTCTACTTTTTTCTGATACACCCTATATATACATACTCCCCCCCCCCCCCCCCCATTAAATCAAGAAGAACATTTGGAGTCATTATTTGTCAGGTATGTTATTATTTTACTTGCTCTGTATGTGGAACCTGAACTAAAACCAGTTCCGACACCTTTGACTCTTAATAACTTTAGGATAATTTTTGTAAATTCACACCATGGACCAGATTAGAACCTGTGGTGGGCCAGTATGTTTGACACTAGGGCTGTAAGAAAATATCGGTTCTGCAATATATCGCAATATTTCATTTCACAATACTGTATCGATATTAAAAAGTACTGTATTGTCATTTTTAGGTATTTATTCAAATGCAGATATTGTGGTGGTTCATTTTTGTTTTTCTTTTTTGTTTATATTTTATTTATTAATTATTATTTAACACTCATTTATTAAATAATGTTAGTTCCTTTGTTGGGATCGCACAAAAATACTGTTCTGATGTTAGTTCTGAACTAATAGAATATGAACATTTGAACAGGATCTTAAACTGTAATGTCTGTAAAACAGAATTTCAGTTTGAACACAGGAACATTTTGAGATACAGCATTAGATCCTGTTCTGATCAAATAAAAATGTGTTTAATATTTGTACATATTTCTGGTGTAATTCAATTCTTCAAGGAAATAATCATTTTTATAAAAGAAACAAACAATAAATTGCCTTTTTAACAGTATCATGATATATCATGATATATCGTATCGGGATCCTAGTAGGGTCATTCCATGGCAATTCAACCAATGGTCCCCACATGACCCCCTCAGAAAATTCATTCATTCATTCATTCATTCATTATCTTCCGCTTCTTCCGGGGCCGGGTCGCGGAGGTAACAGTCTAAGCAGGAATGCCCAGACTTCCCTCTCCCCAGACACCTCCTCCAGCTCTTCCGGGGAGACCCCGAGGCGTTCCCAGGCCAGCCGAGAGACATAGTCTCTCCAACGTATCCTTGGTCTTCCCCGAGGCCTACTCCCGGTGGGACATGTCCGGAACACCTCCCCAGGGAGGCGTCCAGGAGGCATCCAAAACAGATGCCCGAGCCACCTCAGCTGGCCCCTCTCGACGCGGAAGAGCAGCGGCTCTACTCCGAGCTCCTCCCTGGTGACTGAGCTCCTCACCCTATCCCTCAGGGTGTGCCCAGCCACCCTGCGGAGGAAACTCATTTCGACCGCTTGTATCCGGGATCTTGTCCTTTCGGTCATGACCCAAAGCTCATGACCATAGGTGAGGGTAGGAACGTAGATTGACCGGTAAATCGAGAGCTTCGCCTCTCAGCTCCGCTCCTTCTTCACCACGACAGACGGGTACAGCGACTGCATCACTGCAGACGCTGCACCGATCCGTTTGTCAATCTCACGCTCCATCCTTCCCTCACTCGTGAACAAGGCCCCGAGATACTTGAACTCCTCCACTTGGGGCAAAGACTCCCCACCGACCCGGAGAGGGCAAACCACCTTTTTCCAGTCGAGAACCATGGCCTCAGATTTGGAGGTGCTGATCCTCATCCTGTTCGCTTCACACTCGGCTGCAAACCGCCCCAGGGCACGTTGAAGGTCCAGGTTCGATGAGGCCAACAGGACAACATCATCTGCAAAAAGTAGAGACGAAATCCTGTGGTCCCCAAACCGGACCCCCTCTGGCCCCTGGCTGTGCCTAGAAATTCTGTCCATAAAAATTATGAACAGAACCGGTGACAAAGGGCAGCCCTGCCAGAGTCCAACATGCACCTGGAACAGGTCTGACTTACTGCCGGCAATGCGAACCAGGCTCCTGCTTTGGTCATACAAGGACCGGACTGCCCTTAGCAAAGGGCCCCGGACCCCATTCTCCCGAAGCACCCCCCACAGGATACCACGAGGGACACGGTTGAACGCCTTCTCCAGATCCACAAAACACATGTGGACTGGTTGGGCGAACTCCCATGAGCCCTCGAGCACCCAATGGAGAGTATAGAGCTGGTCCAGTGTTCCGTGACCGGGACGAAAACCGCATTGTTCCTCCTGGATCCGAGGTTCGACTATCGGTCGGATCCTCCTCTCCAGTACCCTGGAATAGACTTTCCCCGGGAGGCTGAGGAGTGTGATCTCCCTATAGTTGGAGCACATCCTCCGGTCCCCCTTCTTAAAAAGGGGGACCACCACCCCGGTCTGCCAATCCAGAGGTACTGTTCCCGACTGCCACGCAATGTTACAGAGACGTGTCAACCAAGACAGTCCCTGCACATCCAGAAACTTAAGGTACTCAGGGCAAATCTCATCCACCCCCGGAGCCCTGCCACCAAGGAGCTTGCCAACCACCTCGGTGACTTCAGCTTGGGTGATGGATGAGTCCACCTCTGAGACCTCAGCCTCTGCTTCCTCCATGGAAGACGTGACAGTGGGATTGAGGAGATCCTCGAAGTATTCCTTCCACCGTCTGACAACATCCCCAGTCGAGGTCAACAGCTCCCCACTTCCACTGTAAACAGTGTTGGTGGCGCACTGCTTTCCCCTCCTGAGGCGCCAGATGGTTTGCCAGAATTTCCTCGAGGCCGACCGATAGTCCTCCTCCATGGCCTCCCCAAACTCCACCCAGACCCGAGTTTTTGCCTCCACACCCACTCGGGCTGCTGCGCGCCTGGTCTGCCGGTACCCATCAGCTGCCTCGGGAGTCCCACGGGCCAACAAGGCCCGATAAGACTCCTTCTTCAGCTTGACGGCATCCCTTACTTCCGGGGTCCACCACCGGGTTCGGGGATTGCCGCCACGACAGGCACCAGAGACCTTGCGACCACAGCTCCGAGCAGCCGCTTCGACAATGGAGGTGGAGAACATGGTCCACTCGGACTCAATGTCCCCAGCCTCCCCCAGGATTTGGGAGAAGCTCTCCCGGAGGTGGGAGTTGAAGACCGCGCAGATATCGGGTTCTGCCAGACGTTCCCAGCAGACCCTCACAACATGTTTGGGCCTGCCGAGTCGGTCCGGTTTCCTCCTTCGCCAGCGGATCCAACTCACCACCAGGTGGTGATCGGTTGACAGCTCTGCCCCTCTCTTCACCCGAGTGTCCAAAACACGCGGTCAGAGGTCTGATGATACGATAACGAAGTCGATCATCGACCTCCGGCCTAGGGTGTCCTGGTGCCAAGTGCACTTATGGACATCCTTGTGTTCGAACATGGTGTTTGTTATGGACAAACTGTGACTAGCACAGAAGTCCAATAACAAGACACCACCCGGGTTCAGATCAGGGAGGCCATTCCTCCCCATCACCCCCCTCCAGGTCTCACTGTCATTGCCCACGTGGGCATTGAAGTCGCCCAGGAGAACAACGGAGTCCCCAGTTGGAGCACCATCTAGCACCCCTCCCAGGGACTCCAAGAAGGCTGGGTACTCTGCACTGCTGTTCAGTCCGTAGGCCAAAACAACAGTGAGGCACCTGTCCCCAACCCGAAGGCGCAGGGATGCGACCCTCTCGTTCACCGGGGTGAACTCCCAACACATGGTGGCTGAGCTGAGGGGCTATGAGCAAGCCCACACCAGCCCGCCGCCTGTCACCGCAGGCAACGCCAGAGAAGTGGAGAGTCCAGCCCCTTTCGAGGGGTTGGGTTCCTGAGCCCAAGCTGTGTGTGGAGGTGAGCCCGACTATATCTAGATGGTATCTCTCAACCTCCCTCACAAGCTCCGGCTCCAGCGAAGTGACATTCCATGTCCCAAGAGCTAGACTCTGTGTCCGGGGATCGGGTTGTTGGGCTCCCTGCCGTCGACTGCCACCCAATCCACAATGCACCCGGCCCCTATGATTCCCTCGGTGGGTGGTGAGTCCACCGGAGGGTGGGCCCACGTTGCTCCTTCGGGCTGGGCCCGGCCGGACCCCATGGGCATAGGCCTGACCACCAGGTGCTCACATACGAGCCCCAACCCCAGGCCTGGCTCAAGGGTGGGGCCCCGGCTGTGCCATACCGGGCGACGTCACGTTCTTTCTTTGGATGTTTTTCATAGGGGCTTCTGAATTGCTCTTAGTCTGGCTCGTCACCCAAGACCTGTTTGCCTTGGGAGACCCTACCAGGGGCATAAAGCCCCCGACAACATAGCTCCTGGGATCATTCGGGCACTCAAACTCCCCCACCACGATAAGGTGGCAGTTCAAGGGGGAGCCCCTCAGAAAATTCTGAAAAAAAAAATCACACTTGTTCACCTACCAGATAAACAAACACATCCAAAATTTTAAAGTCATATCTGTAATAATTTAGGAGATACAGCCCTTTGAAAATTAATGTTTTTAGTTTTTTTAATTTTGCAAATTTGCTTTTCGGCCAACTTTGAGGAGCTATATCTCCTTAGGTATTCAAGCCACACTGCTGAAACTCACTGTCTGGGGTGAAATCCCCCTTAAAAGACTATATTTTGCATCAAAATAATTGTAGGTGCCTTCATGTTTGGTCCATGAGGCCTTGAAATCAGGCGAAAAGGCTAATTCTTGGAAATGTCTCTCTTCAGGCTTGCACTGTGCCATAATGGATGAATGTAGAGACCTAATTTTTTTTTGCATGGATTCTTATGGTCAAGATGCATCAATATACTGCAAAAAGACTACATTTCAATGAAAAGTGTTGCTGTGAGGCAATGAATAAAATGGGTCGATTTCAATTTTTCACAAAAATACTCTGAGCACCCAAGTTACCATGTGGCCAGTTAATGAAAATTTTGAAATTTTAACCATGTCTTCATATATGTTTCAACATGTTGTGCACAAAATTTTAGCTTTGGGATAGAACTGGTTCTATTTTTAATATTTTTTTTACTGTATGACTATATTTTCTTCAAATTGTATACAAACGTAGGTGTAAATGGCATTTTTAACAGTGTAATGGCATTGATTATTGTACAAGTTCTGATAATACTTGAGATATTTGAACTAGAGTGTGGAACTGCATGATGGTTCAGCTAGAAAAATTATAGATTTCCCAGAACGGGCTCAGGTTGATGCCTGTAGAGACTTCTCGGAAATTGGACGGAGCTGGTCAGTTGACCCAATTTCACCAGGGTCAATGACATAAATGTACGTAAGTTTTCCCAGAATTTTTATGATGCTGGCCAGCCTAATCTTTCTGTGACATTCATCTTTTAAGATCAATCCAACAACACATTTTTCCTCCATGATGATTAAGTTCATTCAGGATTATGACTAGAATTCCCAAAATTAGGCTGGCCAGCATCATAAAAATTCTGGGAAATCTTAGCTACATTCATGTCATTGACCCTGGTGAAATTGGGTCAACTGACCAGCTCCAACTAGTTTCCGAGAAGTCCCTACTACAGGCATCACCCTGAGCGAGTTCTGGGAAATCTATAATTATTCTATCTGAACCATCATGCAGTTCCACACCCTAGTTCAAATATCTCAAGTATTATCATAACTTGTGCAATAATCAATGCCATTACACTGTTAAAAATGCCATTTACACCTACGTTTGTATACAATTTGAAGAAAATATAGTCATGCAGTAAAAAAAAATTAAAAATGGAACCAGTTCTATCCCAAAGCTAAAATTTTGTGCACAACATGTTAAAACATATATGAAGACATGGTTAAAATTTCAAAATTTTCATTAACTGGCCACATGGTAATTTGGGTGCTCAAATACAGAGTATTTTTGTGAAAAATTGAAATTGACCCATTTTATTCATTGCCTCACAGCAACACTTTTCATTGAAATGTAGTCTTTTTGCAGTATATTGTTGCATCTTGACCATAAGAATCCATGCAAAAAAAAATTAGGTCTCTACATTCATCCATTATGGCACAGTGCAAGCCTGAAGAGAGAGGACATTTTCAAGAATTAGTCTTTTCACCTGATTTCAAGGCCTCATGGACCAAACATGATGGCACCTACAATTATTTTGATGCCAAATATGGTCTTCTCAGGGGGATTTCACCCCAGACAGTAAGTTTCAGCAGTGTGGCTTCAATACCTAAGGAGATATAACTCCTCAAAGTTAGCCAAAAAGCAAATTTGCAAAATTAAAAAAACAAAAAACGTTAATTTTCAAAGGGCTGTATTTCCTAAACTATTACAGATATGACATTAAAATTTTGGATGTGTTCGTTTATCTGGTAGGTGAACAAGTGTGATTTTTTTCAGAATTTTCTGAGGGGGTCATGTGGGGCACTTTCTGAAATCTGGTTGATTTGGGATGGAATGACCCAGTATTGTGATTTGTATCGTATCGCCAGATTCTTGCCAATACACATCCCTATCTGATACCTCTGCTATAGTGCGTCTTTGGACAGGTCCGTCCATGTCCCACCAGTGGAAGTGTTTGACTCCCATCTTTTCACTCCTTCATGTGTTGGAGCTGGTGTTAAACTCCAGGTAAACTCACTTTCATTCTGTTTCACTGACATTCATCCAAATCCTGTTTCCAAACTGTTGCATGACATCACGCTTGGCCCAAAGACTGTTGATGGAGGGGAACCACGCGTCAGGAGGAGGCCACTGATCCTCCACCCCCACCCCCCGCTGCCTCTGATCCTCCCCCACAAGGCCCGGCTTTGAACATGCACAGATGCATGCTGGGTAAGGACCCGCTGGCTGACATGGCGGCTTTGAAAGCGCCGTTCGATGCGGTCTTCAAAGGAGGCGAAGTGGGAAACATCTCTGAACAGCAGAACTGTCCAAGTTGAGTCCAGTAGAACCTCGGCTCAGGGTTTAACGTGGGTCAGAGCTGATCTGATGGGTCGGTTCTCCTCGATCCACATTTTTTATTATCATTTTTTTTTAACCAGGATCTTGAAAAACCTTGGTGCGTGTCCACTCAAATTACCTGGTAAAAAAACTTTCCCTCGGACTTTTCAGATTTGTGAAATTCATGGGGGCGGGGCTTTGTGTTTAAGAATGCTGATTGGTGGAACACACTGTCAGTGTTCCACTGTTACTTTCACCCATTAAAGTCTGTCTGCAGCTGCAAACGTCTGTATTCAATTTGTGCAAAGTTCACTGAGGCTACGTTCAGATAGCACGTCCTAATGCAATATTTGGATTTTTTGGTGAAATCAGATTTTTTTGTGTGTCCGTTTATATTAACACATTAAATGCGACTTCTATCAGTTGTGAGTCTGAACTGAATGTGACCCTGCAGTGACCCACGTGCACTAAAGAGGTCCTGATAGAATACAAGACCACGCAGACACACACTGTGTTTACAGAAGGAAATATGGACCACATATGAAAGTGTTCGGGGTCTGATTTAGGACCACATATGAAAGTGTTTGGGGCCCGATTTAGGACCGCATATGAAAGTGTTCTGGGTCAGATTTAGGATCGCATATGGAAGTGGTCTGGGTCAGATTTAGGACCGCATATGAAAGTGGTCTGGGTCAGATTAGTGCTGTTCAAACAGTGCTTAATCGATCGGATCCAGGTCACATATGGACACAAAAATTGGATTTGTGCCACATTTACCTGCATCTGAACAGAGCCTCAGTTTGTTTTGGATGTTCTGGGTCCAGATCCTCCACAGGTGTTTTCTTACCTGGTTTAGGATCTGGTCCACAGGTCGGTAGTAGTTATTGGTAGGGATGCACGATAATTGTGTTTTACTACCGATATCGATACCGATAACTTCCTGCTTCCTGTAACCGATACTAATAACAAACAACACAACTTTTTCCTCAGTTTTATCTGTTTTAATGTAATAATCTCTGAATTTTTTTTAAATATAATAACCTTTTGACTCTGAGGTTTAATGAGCATCTACATGATCTGTGAATTAAATATAGAAAAATACCTGATTTTTTTACTGAAAAATACAAAGGAAAATTGCATAAATAATGGTAATAAATGACTTTGATCTCCACAGATTAGATGTTGGTCTGTAACCCTTTCATGCATGTGATTATTCAGACGTATATTTGCAATAATTACTCCCATTTAGCTGTTTTTAGCCAAGTTATAACTCTACAACAATAACATTCCAGCAGATTTTCTGGTTAATTTGTAATTTTTCTACATAATCAGATAATCAATAAACCCACTGGTGTGTAACATCCACTAGAGTTACCTTTAAAATGATTTTTTTTTTTAATTTATTTTTTTAATGGAAAAAGGCTTTTGAACACTATGCTAAAACATATGTATTTATGATAAAAGTATGCATAAGCTGTTACAAATAATGGACTTTAATATATGTTTCTTATTCATAATAATCCAATTGGACACATTTAAATCTTGTTTGGGAGTAAAAATCCTAATCAGTTTTATAATAAAGGGTTAAACCATTCATTTCAACACTTATATTCATGTATTTGGTTTCATTTTCTTCCTTTTTTATGAGTCTTAGGTGATGTTTCAATGAGAAATATTAAAATACTTAAATCTGCCCATTACAGAGGATGGAAAAAAACACTTAGACAATATAAGTTTCAGTCAATTTCTTACATTTTATTACTGTTGCACCATTTATACAAGTACATATAATTTTGAATGCATCAATTTCCATATCATCTTTTCATTTTTGTTTCAATGGACGTCGTGTAGGAGTGGAAATAGCAGTGGTGAGACATGGAATGAAAATATCAACTGTAGTTGCCATGGATGCAGACTGAGAAATCATTATTATTATTTATTTTATTTTTTTTAATTCCACTTGACCAAAAAGACAGGACTACAGGTTCACCCAACCACGGACATGCAAATTATTTTTTACTGAGTCGAGAGGAAAAAAAAACAAAACAAAAAAACAAACAAACAAAAAAAAAAACTGGACCAAATGACACGTGACGTTTCCTCGAGTGTTTGTTTCTGCTACGAGTGTCGGGAGGAAAACGGCGCATCAGTCGGAAACGGAAAGGCTAGCAGATGGATGGCGGTGGATATTGACATATATACCTGCTCATATGCAAAGGTGGGAGGTTCGGTTGGGTACCGGGGCACTGGTTCTGCCGTTCACATGTCCATTAATTTGACCGTTTATTCGTCCTTCTTTTACCATTCTTCAGTCCTTTCCTCAAAGTTTGTCTCCTGCTCATTTCTTCCGAGTTCGTGTCCATTCTTACTGGAGTTTCCCTTTTTGTTTTTCCTATTTTCACTCGTCTAAAAGCGCACATTTCCCCAGAATTGGAGATAGAAAGTTTTCTGTTCGGCCTCTTTTATACTTAAGTTCCGTAAGTACAACTTTCCTTTTGCGTTTCCCTCAGATTGATGCTAGTTCTACAACCTAAAGGGACGATGAGGCTACGTTCAGACAGCAAGTCTTTTTTTCCTGGTGAAATCCGATTTTTTTGTGTGCTCGTCCATATTCCACGTTAAATGTGACTGCTATCAGTTTTCAGTCTGAACTGAATGCGACTCTGAAGTGACCCACATGCACTAAAGAGGTCCTGACGGAATACATGACCACACAGACACATACTGTGCAGAATTGTGACGTTTGTCGCATTTTAATGACGTAAAGGTCGGATAAATGCAACCCGGCCGTTCATACTGAAGTCGCATTGCAAAATATCAGATACGTATCAGATTTAGGACCACATATGAGAGTGGTCTGGGTCGGATTAGCGCTGTTCAAACTGTCTGTAACAGATCGGATACAGGTCACATATGGGCGAAAAAATCGGATTTGTCCCACATTTGCAGAAAGCTTTTTCCTCGGCCTCTTTTATACTTAAGTTCCTTAAGTACAATTTTCTTTGCGCTTCTCTCAGATTGACGCTAGTTCCATAACCTAAAGAGATGATAAGGCTACGTTCAGACAATATGTCTTGATGCAGTTTGGATTTTCTGGTGAAATCCGATTTTTTTGTGTGTGTGCTCGTTCATATTCCACATTAAATGCGACTTCTATCAGTTTTGAGCCTGAACTGAATGCCACCCTGAAGTGACCCGCAAGTGCAAAAGAGGTCCTGATGGAATACGAGACACGTACTGTGTAGAATTGGGATGTGTGTCGCATTTCAATGATGTAAAGGTTGGATAAATGTGACCTGGCCGTTGAAACTGAAGTCGCATTGCAAAATATCGGATACGTATCGGATTTAGGACCACATACGAAAGTGGTCTGGGTCAGATTAGCACTGTTCAAACTGTCTTTAACAGATCAGATACAGGTCACATATGGGCGAAAAAATCAGATTTGGGACACATTTACCTGCAGTCTGAACGTAGCCTTCCTGATCCTTATTCTTCTGTATTATTTTCAAAGCGGGAATAAAGTGTGTTAAAGTCCTCCAAGCTAAAGGGTCGCTGGTAAAAGGCGTCTCCTTCCCTTATCGGTGCGTTGGCGTCAGAACAGTATTGCTATTTTTACTTCAACTTAAAGGATGGAGGTGCCACCGCTGCATACACGGGCTGTATATATGCGACATAGGAAAGGAGAAATGCATGATGGGATGGCGATGATAAACTCAGAGGCTCCTTTTCATGTGCAAGGCTTTCTCATCCCATAATGATGACATATATATATATATATATATATATATATATATATATATATGTGTGTGTGTGTGTGTGTGTGTGTGTGTGGTTGCCATAGAAATGGCGGTTGCTACTCTGGACTTCCCGTCCTTGATGCAGAGCCTGCGAATGTAAGTGATGGTTTCAGGTTAGAATCACCGTTAACGTTAAGTGTTTTTGCACCGATTAGAAGGCCGTTAACTTGACTTTTTTTAGCAAAAATACGGAGCTTTTCCTGTAGTTTTTGCTCCGATTAGGAAAATATCTACCAATCTGTGCCCTGGAGTTGTTAGTTCGTACGTTAGAAAGCATTGTTTAAGTCCCAACGTCTTTAAAATGTTGAATATTTTACGGGTAGGGAACTTTACTTTTACTGCCGAGGTTATGGATATTTTAGATCCTGGCATAGATTGAGCTGATAATCCTCCACCTCTGTCCTGTTCTGTCCATTTATGGTGGTGTTCAATAAATATAAGTTTGAGTTTTCAGTGTAAACTTTGTCGTCATAACAGCTCCATCTCTACCTGCACTGTCTTTGTCAACGTTTAACGCAAAAAAGATTAAAAAATAAATAAATAAATCAATGAGTTGATGTTAAAATTTGGATGAAGGGTCCGAGATTTCCATCAGTGTTTCCAAAAAAAAAAAAACACTTCAGAGGTTGCTTTAGCGAGGCGTTGCAGGTGTAGTAGATATTACAAATGTTAAAAAAACCCACTTAGTTCACTACATACCAAGGGTTTCAGTACAAAATCTAGATCTGAAAAAACTCCTACGTCAGTTTTATGCCTAAGAATACATTTAGCTCTGCGTCCACCGACTTTATCAACCTCTAAAGTGTCCGAGAAACCGTGGTCTAACTCAGTCCTCGTGACAAAACTCCCCCCGATTTTAAGCCAAGAGATGGAGAAACAGGCAGCGACGCAACCCGGAAACACAAATAAAACTGAAGGGAGATGGTTGGGGAAAAAAAAAAAGGAGACGACCACAAATCCACAGCACTGAATACTGTCGGTAGAGGAGGAGGAGGAGGAGGAGGAGGAGGAGGAGGAGGAGGAGGGATGAAGAGTGGACGGATGCGGTGGGAGTCCAGCTGGTGAAGTGGTTCCGTCGACCCTCCCTCCTTCCCCTCGGTCCAATTTCCCCACATTGTCCACAGAGCAGGGGGGTGAGGGGGCGGGGTTTCTGAATGCCGGGTTGAACCTCTTGACTGTGTGAAGGAGATGGCGATGGCAGTGGCGGGATGGCGAGGCAAAATGGCCGACACAGACTCGTATCAAAGTTCAAATACTACAGCAGAAAAAAATAGAATAAAACATAACAATAATAATAGCAATAATCATCTGCAGCTGCGGATTCTTCTCCAGGCGGTTGCTCCGGTCCGGCTCCTTCAACCAATCGTCATCATTACAATTATTATTATTATTGTTATTTCATAATATGCGTGGGCTAGTTAATTTCTTTTTCATCTTTTTTTAATTCGTCGTTGTTGAGTTAGGTACTTAATTTTCATTTCCGAAAAGAAGCTGTCCATTAATCTTGAACTGCTACGGTTTGATCCTTGCTCGGTGCCTCCGTGGCGTTCGCCTCCTTCGGCGGTTCGGCGGCTGGTGTTGAACTGGCGGCTGTGGCCTCCTTTGCCGGTGCAGGGGCCGCCGCCGCTGCCTCTGTGGGCTTGGGGTCAGGGGAGGCAGCAGGCGCCGCCTCGGCTTTGGCTGCTGGTGCCGCGGGGGCCTCAGTCTTTTTGGCGTCGGCCTCGTCTTTGCTCTCCGGGGCCGCTGCTGCTGCCTTGGCCTCCGGCTCCTTGGCGGCCGGGGCTGACTCCTTGGCTGGGGCGGGGGCGGCCGGTTTCTCCTCGGCCTTGGCGGGCTCTGCGCTCTTGGGTGCCTCTGTTTTCGGCTCAGCGTTGGCGGCAGGTTTCTCGGGCTCCTTTGCGGCCGGAGCTGCGTTCTTTTCCTCGCCCTTGGCCGCGGCGGCGTCCGCTGCCGGCGCCTCTTTAGCTGCTGTGTCGTTGGCTACCTCCTTGGCGTCGGTGGCAGCGGGGGCCTCGTCTTTGTTGTCCTTGGGCGCCTCGCTCTCCTCAGCAGATGCCCCCTCGGCTTTGGCGTCCTTGTCTTTGGCCTTGTCATCGTTCACGTTGTATCCCTTCTTCTTTTTGCTGAGTTTGCCTCCCATGATGCCTTTCTAGTCTCTGAAATGCAAAGGAGAACAACAGTGGTGTCATTAACATATTCACAGAAGAGTCAATGCAAAATCTAAGTAAACACCACTGACCTACACCAGCGTAAGACTGAGAGTCAAAGGGAGCATATTTGTGTTCCCCCGGTACCTATGTTCTGCCAGTACCTATCCTACTATATAATACACATTCTGTGTCCCATCGATGTTGCAGCACAGGAGGACATTTGTATGGATTTTTCTCGGCCTTCACAGGCTGCCAAACTCACCAAATGAATACAACCATTACCTGACTATCTACTAGGGACAATTTCATGTCCATATTCAAATGTTGTGAAGTATGCTGGGTGATTTTAGCCTATCTCTACTTTAAATTCTTTGTCCCTGCCGCCATACTCCATTTTTGGAAGTCGTTATGCTGCCATTCATGAAATTTCTACTGCTAGCAGACAATGCTACAATGTGAAGGCAGCATTCTCAATAATGTATAGGCACTTGCACGCACAATGGCACCACGGGTACAATACCGCTAGTGTTTTATAATGCAGAAGTTCCCCTGGTACCTATCTTCCCCCAGTACCTATGTTTTATGATACCTATGCTCCCCCGGTACCTATATTTTATGATGCCTGTGTTCCCCGTTGCCGATGTTCCACCGGTACCTATGTTCCCTAGTACCTGTGTTCCCCCGGTACCTATATTCCCTGGTACTTATGTTCCCCTGGTACCTATGTTCCCCTGGTACCTATATTCCCTGGTACCTATGTTCCCCTGGTACCTATGCTCCCCTGGTACCTATGTTTTATGATGCCTGTGCTGCCCGGTGTCGATGTTCCACCAGTACCTATGTTCCCTGGTACCTATGTTCCCCCAGTACCTATGTTCCCCCAGTTCCTATGTTTTATGATGCCTGTGTTCCTCCGGTACCTATGTTTCTCCAGTGCTGATGTTCCCCTGGTACCTAACCCCTAACCCTTGGTGAAACTACTGAAACGCCTCTGCCTGCAACAATGGTTTATAGCTTTCATCCCCACATATGCAACTACATTCTTATCATGTGGATTATTTTATTCACTCTAGTCTGATGTGTTTATTATTTGTTTCTTTAAAAATATGACAAAAATCTTATTGATTATTAACATTGATGTTTTTATCTCAAATCCTCATGACCAGGACATCTGACAGCTGTAGACATGATGTGTCTCAATATTTATGTCCATATAGTTTAGAAACATCAGTATTTCCTTGAAGTTTAATGTTAGATTTTTCTTCCTCAGTGAGATGTGGTGAAAGTAGATGGTTAGATGTGGAAGAACATTATTTACAGTCAGAGCAGGAAAGCGGTAGAACATTTAAAATCACAGTCATAAATAAAACAAAGTCAATGACCAGAGAAATTCAGTCAAAATCATCTCTGAGGCATTTTAGAAGCAAAGACAATAATTTAACCCAAACAAACCAATGAAATGATATTTATCCCATAATATAAAACTATATTCTGACATTAGTCATGATTGTTTTGTGTCCCAGACGCCTGTTAGAAAAGAAGCACCTGAAATCATCGTGTTCACATACTTTTGTCCATATAGTGGATGAGTTCGGGTAATTATGCTATGATGCTAATGAAATGCTAACAACTCCTACAAAAACCGTCCGCGGAGAAGACTGATGTACGGAACCCATGAAAACCCCAACGTGAGTGAGTAACATCAGTGTGTAAGTGTAGAATCTGAGGTGATGATGAGGCTGAGCTGGAAACAGCGCCTTGGAGCAGGTCGACCGTCGACGTCACCGACACATTTCTGGCTTCGTTTCAGCTGAAGCTCTTTTATGAGTCTGACCATCTGTGAGCTCCACAGGGGACGACTTCAGCACAACAACAAAAAAATCAGCACCAATACGAGCAAAGAACTGGACAACGGAGAGCCTGAGATGGAACGTATATCTGTAAACTGTTAACCGTTTAACAGGCAAGTGACTATTTTTAGTCATTTCCACACACATTACAAGACAGTGACAGCAACAGTTCCAGTGAGGACAGTGAGTCCCCAAAGGCAGGTTCTAATGGTAGAAAAGGCTGGTTCTAATTGTACCAAAGGCAGGTTCTAATGGTCCAAAAGGTAGGTTGTAATGGTAGAAAAGGCAGGTTCTAATGGTCCAAAAGGTAGGTTGTAATGGTAGAAAAGGCAGGCTCAAATGGTAGAAAAGACAGGTTCTAATGGCCCAAAAGGCAGGTTCTAATGGTCCAAAAGGCAGGTTCTAATGGTAGAAAAGGCAGGCTCAAATGGTAGAAAAGGCAGGTTCTAATGGTCCAAAAGGCAGGTTCTAATGGTAGAAAAGGCAGGTTCTAATGCAGGGGTGTCAAACATGTGGGCTGCGGGCCAAAAGTGTTCTGCCAAAGGGTCCAATCCGGCCTGTGGGATGAATTTGCAAAGTTCAAAAATTACAGACTGATCTCATGCAATCGTGTTGTATGTCATGTCAGTTCTTAGGGCAATTGGGGTGCTATACATATGCATTTTCATTCTTTTGCGTGCTATTCCGTGCCATTTGATCGCGTGTCAATGTACGCCAAGATCTCTGGTTTACATATCTGTAACGGCTAACCCTAACCGCTAATCACGCAGCCACTAATCACACTAACCCTAGCCGCTAAACGCTAATTGCGCGCTATTTTACTTGGCGTGAACATACACGTGGAAAGCTTATAATGTGTACAGATAACACGCCATTTAAAAGTGGCGTGTTATCTGTACACAATTCATAAAAAATTATACTGAAGATACAAACAGTTAATGATAATATATTTGGGATTCATGCACTTGTCCAAACTGATTATATCATCACTGGATGGAATAGAATAGAATAGAATAGAATAGAACAGAATAGAATAGAATAGAATAAACCTTTTTTTTTTGCCGCTGTTACAGGAACAAGGAAAACATTTTTTTGTTTAGCAGCACATTCTTAAAGTGCAAAATTAAACTGAAAATATAAATAAAAAAATACTGACAATTTACAAAACTACAAAGAAATGCAAAAATATACACCAGGCCAACTCTATACCACAGAAAGAACCAACATATACAACAAATACAGGATATATACAAGGTAATAAAATATATGAACGAGGTCAAATTAAAAACGAGGTGAAGTATTATCGCTGTGAAAGGAAACAGGTTTAATGGAAAAGCTGAAAAACGTCTGATAAACCAGACAATCGGAGACGCTTTATCTGCAGATCCAACTGAGTTTTGAGGCTTGTGTTGATCACAGTGGTCGTACTGATGACATACTGTGTTTTTATGTCTGTGACAGTGACATAAACAGGAGATGTTAGTGGTAAACATCTGAAAACTACAGAAAAAGTCTTAAAAGCTACTTCCAGAACCTCAGCGTTTATGTGAATGGGCCACAGCCGATGCTAATGCTAACATTAACACTGTTTTTACTCCACTGTTCATGTAAAACGGCAGCGGAGCGTCCAGCAGCAGCATTGGCCGTGGTGGCCGTTCCTGCCTCAGCGTTCCACGGGCCACAACAGAACCCTCTGCTGTATCCCAGCCGGTACCATGACTCACAATCATCTGGACGCACAATGGCTGCTTTTAACCCGAAGGCGCCGGGCTGGGGGCGGCGCCGCCACAACCTGCAGGAAGTGCTCCGGGAGGCACAAAGACTTAATTTAACCTACGAACTGAGACGCACAAAGGAAGTGTGATCCACTTCATGCGGATGAACAGACGGCGACAAATGGAAACAGGAGAATCTGCTCCGACGGCAGCTTTAACCCATAAAGACACAAAAATCCACCAACGAATACAACCATCTAATGATCTAAACTGTTTAATACCTGTTGATCCACTAAATCTATCAGTACATGTCAATAACTGAGGTCAAATACAGTTTGACCTCCATTATTCATAGGATAAAATGTACAAAAATTTGTAAAATGAGAATGAAATGAACGAAATACTGGAAAAATAAGGAAAAAATGAACCAAAAAACATTGAAATATGGCATAAAAGTGAATAAATACCTTTAAAGTGAGAAGAAAATGAGCAAAATACTTAAAAATCAGGAATTTTCATCATTTCTGTTTATTCTGTTAACCCTCAAAAACCTAAACCATCCACTGATATTAACTGTTTAATAGCTGTTGATCCACTAAACCAGGGGTGTCAAACTCATTTTGTTTCAGGGGCCATATTCAGCCCAATTTGATCTCCAGTGGGCCGGACCAGTACAATAATAGCAGAATAACCTATAAATAATGACAACTCCAAATTTTTTAGTGCAAAAAATAACACTAAATAATGAAACTATTTCTATCCAAAACAAAAAAGATGTGAAAACCCTGAAAAAACTGAAATTTCGGAAGAAAAATAAGTACAGTTTTATCAATAGTGTGCCTCAACTTATGATTTATACATGTGTATTACGGATCAGATCTACTAAGGCACAAAACAGGCAGAATATTGTTAAAATTACTCTTATTTTTCTTTAGACATTCCAGACATTCCAATAACTCAAAGAGAAAAGATTGGTGTTGCCATTATTTATAGGCATAATGTCATATTATTTTTTTCACATTAAACCAAGAAGAAAATTTGGAGTCATTATTTCTAGGTTATTATGCTGTTATTTTTTAGTTTGATGCCCTTGACTGTTAATATCTTCAGGGTAATTTTTGCATTTTGCACTTTGTAAATTCATCTTGCAGGCCAGATTGGAACCCTTGGTGGGCCGGTTTTGGCCCCCGAGCCGCATGTTTGACACCTGTGCACTAAACCTATCAATACATGTCAATAATTGGTGTAAAATACAGTTTGTCGTCTTTTCATGGTCATCGCATTGACAAAACGTTTGACAAAAAATTGACTATAACAAGTAACATGAACAAAAGTTAAGTAAATAATCAAGGAAATTCAACAAAATAACAATGTGACCAAGAAAATCAAGAAAATAAACAATAATGGAACAAAAAAAAATGAGAACATGAACAAAAATCCACGTGAAATGAAGTAAATAAGAAGTAAAAACAAGAAAATTACAAAAAACCCCAACAAAAATTAACAAAGAAATGAACAAACTGACAAAAAATCAACTAAAGCATCTACTGATATTAACTGTTTAATTCCTGTTGATCCACTAATCCTATCAATCCATGTCAATAATTGGTGTAAAATACAGTTCATCTTTTCATGGTCATCAGATATGACCATATTTGGATGTTCAGAGGCTCTGTAGTTACCATAGAAACACTGTCATCTTCTCCAACATTGATTCACCAGTAAAACCCATGGACTTGGATCAAAGACAGTGGATGGAGACACTGGGTTTATGTTCAGTTTATGACATTTTCAGTGAACCTCACTTTTCTCTGTTTCTGTTTATAATAACCTTCAACTACAATAATCTACATGATCATAAAGAAAATACATGATTTACACTGAAAATAACACAAAATACAGAGGATAATATTATAAATGGTGCTAAATCATTAAGGAAGGTGGAAAAAAGGCAAAAAAAAGGAAGGAAATTAAGTTTGAAAAAAGATTAAAATAAATAAAATGAATAGGAATAATTATTGATCCCCATTATGGAATCAAAGTCTAATCTAGTTGAATATAATCTAATTTAATCTAATCTAATCCATTCATCCATTCAACAGTTAACCTTGATACAATGCTTGAAAATAGATGATATGGAACAAATGTAATAAAATAAAACTAAAAAACTGTACAAAAAAAAAGTGACTTGCTGACTGTTTTCAGGGTAAAAAACAAAAACATGATAACGTTTCTATCTATTGTAAAGTAGTGTTTTCTCATCCTAAAACATGTTCAATGTGGTTTTTTGTTTTTTTATCATGAAAACAGAAATTCACTTTTTTTTTTTTTTTTTTTTTTTTTTTTACAATTTTTAGTTTTCATATTAAATCGTATCAAAGTGAACTGTTGAATACGATGCTTGAAAATAGATGATTTGGAACAAATGTAATAAAATAAGAATTAAAATTGTAAAAAAGAAAAAAAAGAAAAAAGTGAACTTCTTACTGTTTTGAGGGTAAAAAAAAAAACTACAAAAACACGTTAACTAGAAGCACTCGGAGAGCGCAGACCTCCGCCAAGGCTGATCAGTGCCCCCCCCCCCCGTGGGCCCCCTCATCCCTGATCACCACCAAAATTTAATCATTTCTTCCTTATCCCATTTCCAACAAACCCTGAAAATTTCATCAAAATCTGTCCATAACTTTTTGAGTTATGTTGCACACTAACGGACAGACAAACAAACAAACAAACCCTGGCAAAAACATAACCTCCTTGGTGGAGGTAATTAATAATGTTTCTGTTTATTGTAAAATAGTGTTTTCTCATCCTAAAACTTGTTCAGTGCATTTTTTGTTTTTTTTTTACCATGAAAAAAGTTAGAAATTCACTTTTTTGTTTTTTTTTTCCACAATTTTTAGTTTTCATATTAAATCGTATCAAAGTGAACTGTAGAATATGATGCTTGAAAATAGATGATGTGGAACAAATGTAATAAAATAAAACTAACAAATGGTTAAAAAAAAAAGTGAATTTCTGACTTTTCATGGTAAAAAACAAAACATTGATGACGCTTTAGCATGAGAAAACACTATTTTACAATAAAGGTATTAATTATGCCATTGTTAGAACTTCGTCCGGCACATGTCGCTGTTGGATATTATCGTCTATTTTCTCCTGAATGTAAACTCTGAGTGGATCAAAAACATGCGATTAATGCTGTGAAAGTGTGTATTTTACCCCAAACCATGATCTTTTCCCAAACCTAAACCTTCACAAACTATGACTGAAAACTGCGCTTTATTTTAATTAAACACTAACTAATGAAATTGAGGACTTTGACACTAAATCAGACCTTTCCTATTGAACCTGGTGACAGTTTTCAGCTCCTTTCACAGATTTCTGTTCATTTTTTTTCTTTCGTTCTGATGCATTTTCTGCCTTGTTTCCATTTCTAGTTATATTTCCACGTCTGTTCTTTCTGTTAAGTTCCAGTGTCGGTTTATGGGACGACGACACCACATCCTTTCTGTCTGAGTGACTTCCCTTATTTCTGCCAGTTTTGGTTGATGCGTCGTCTTTTTCGTGTTGGTTTATGGTCATTGTTGTGTTTAGTGAAACTGCTGAGTTTCTATGTTATAACAGACACTGACAAAACTTAGAGAAAATGATAATAATCTGTTTTTTTTTCTGACCTTTAACATGTTGTTTTAGTTTCCAAACATACTGAGAAATGAGAAAACAGACAAACTACACTACACAATTAAGCATTAACTCAGAATCAAACTTACTCTAAGCTGAGTTTACTTCAAATATTAAGTAATGGTTAATGAACGTTTTAAGTACATTTAACTTACATTCAACAAAGATTTTTAAAGGAATAATATTTTGCTTTTTTTTTCAACTGGACACCTGGCTAAGAGAAAATGTCCGTGGAACAGGTGGACAATAAAACAAACAGTCCGCTCATGGTTAAAACAAACGATCGTCGATAGTCGCTTAGAACTTTTTGATTTGTCTCTTGTACGATAAACACCAAAACTCTCTCTCTTTGACTGAAAGCACTGAGCATGTGCAGGTGGTCAAAGAAAAAGAGGTTTGGTCACGACTAAAACTAATGAATTTAAATCCATTTAACTTTACTTTGTTCACACATTCGACTATTTCTATAAAATAAGTTGAATATACTTAATATTTTCTAGTAATGTCATCAAACATGTCATTTAAAATTTATACTTACATTTTTATACTTTTGCGAATATTTATTTCTACCTGCATTTCCTTTTCTTTTTGGTGTGATGCATGTTGCTGTGGTAAACTCTTAAATTTCCTCATGGTGGGATCATTAAAATACGGAAGCGTATTACATTCACACAAAAAAAAAAAATTTGGCTCTGTTTTTCCGAATTAATGAGATACTGTTTTCTGAAGAAATTTTAATTTGGCTCTGTTTTTCTGAATTAATGAGAACAGAGCCGAATTTTTATTTTTTCAGAAAACAGTATCTCGTTAATTCGGAAAAACAGAGCAAATTTTTTTAAAAACTTATTTTATCCTGTTTTCTGAAAAAATAAAAATCTGGCTCTGTTTTTTCCAAATTAAGGAGATACTGTTTTCTGAAAAAATAAAAATGAATTTTATTTTTTGTCTGAATGCAATACGCTTCCGTAATAAAGTCTTATCTAAACTTATATATATATATTTTTTTTAAATTCTCTTTATTGAGTTTTTTTCATATAATATATTTCATATATTCATATTTTTAAGTGTGTTCTAATTATTATGTTTTTAAGTCTTTTTGCCATCCGGGCTGAAAGTGCTGAATGTAAAACCGCTGCATCTCCGTTCCAGTTGCCCTGTTTTCCATCTGCATCGTTCACAGCTCCATTTATTTTCCCTGAGAATGCAAACACAAGAGTAACACCACCTGCACATTTTCTTCTCGGCTTCTTCTTCCTTTTTTTTTTTTTTTTTTTTTTTGTTCAGCAGACGAACTCGGACGCTGAGAAAGATGCTGAGCGAACAAAAGCGGTGATTGATCACACAACGGCAGCGGCGTATATTTATATTTATACAGAGCTATTAAGACTGACCATCAGTGCAGTGAAGCAGTTTAACCCTTTAAGGCACAGGGGTCAAACTTACGGCCCGTGGACCAGAACCGGCCCGCCAAAGGGTCCAATCCGGCCCATGGGATCAATAATATATTGTGCTATGTATAGAAATGGACAGTTTATTTTAATATGTGTATAACTGTTAGGAAATACTGTCAGAATAACCTAGAAATAATGACTGTTTCTCTTTGTTTTAGTGTAAAAAAAAAGAGGACGATTACATGAAAATGTGTGCATTTACAAACTGTCCTTTAACAGTGAAATATATATAATCTGAACAAATCTGAACAGAAACATCTGAAGAAAAGTACAGTTTTACCAGTATTCAATGTTTTGTGTATTTGTAGATCCACTGTGAGCTGCACATGTGGAAATAATAAACTGAGGCAGAATATTGTTAAAATTGCGCTTATTTTTCAGTTTTTCATGGTTGTTCATGTTATTCCTATTTTTTAAAAGGTAGTTTCATCATGTAACTCTAAAACATAGAGAAAACTCTGGAGTTGACATTATTTATTTCAGGGGTCTCAAACATGCGTCCCGGGGGCCAAATGCGTCCCACCAAAGGTTCCAATCTGGCCCCTGGGAGGAATTTGCAAAGTGCAAAAATTCCACAGTCAAGGCTGTGGAACTCATTTTAGTTCAGGTTCCACATACAGACCAATATGATCTACAGTCAAATAATAACAGCAGAAGAACCGACAAAAAAGAATGACTCCAGATTTTCTTCTCGGTTTGATATAAAGAAAAATAAAAAATATTACATTATGTCTATAAATAATGAAAATTTCAAATTTTTGTCTTTGTTTTAGTGCAAAAAATAACATTGAATTATGAAAATATTTGCATTTTCAAACTGTCCTGTAACAATAAAATGTGAATAACCTGAACAAATATGAACCTGAAATGTCTACAGAAAATTCAGCCCAATTTAAACTCTTTTCTGCCTGTTCCTCAGTGTTTAGTGTCTTTGTAGATCTGATCCATAATGCACATGTCGAAATGATAAGTTGAGGCAGAATATTGTTAAAATTGCACTAATTTTTCTTAAGAAATTTTAGTTTTTTCAGGTTATTCACATCTTTTTTGTTTGGATAGTTTGTAAAAGTAAGTGTTTTCATAATTTAATTCATTTTTTTTTGCACTAAAACAAAGACAAAAATGTGCAGTTGTCATTATTTCTAGGTTATTCTGTTATTATTTTACTGGTTCGGCCCACTGGAGATCAAATCAGGCTGAATGTGGAACCTGAAAGAAAATGAGTTTGAGACCCCTGATTTATAGGTCATTATATTATTACTACAGGGATCCACAGGTCCTACAGTCGTGGAAAAAAATCTTAGACCATCAAAAGCCATCAAAAACAATAGTTATGCAATCCAGTACTAACTCCTGTGTGTATCATATGACTAAAACAGACAGAAAAGAAAAAAATGGCATGTCTAAAAGCATTGTTTTTGTCAGTACAATGTCATAGATACAGATAAAAGAACTGAAGTGATTTTAGTTGTTATCAAGAAAACACGTTAACACATGTATATAAATAAGTCGAGACATAATATTGTTAAAACCGTATTTAATTTTCTTAAGAAATTTCAGTTTATTCACATCTTTTTTTGTTTGGATAGATTGTAAATGTAAATATTTTCATAATTTACTGTTTTATTTGCAATAAAACAAACAGAAAAATGTGGAGTGTTCCATATTTATAGATTATTATGTTATTATTTTATTAGTCTGACTCAGTTTAGATCAAATTGGGCTGAATTTGGAACCTGACATCCCTGATCTACATGTATTTACACACACACACACACACACACACACACACACACACACACACACACAAACATATACTGTCGTGGAAAAAATTATAAGACCATCAAAAACAATAGTTATGCAATCCAGTCCTAACTCCTGTGTGTGTCATGTGACTAAAAAAGACAGAAAAGAAAAAAATGGAATGTCTAAAAGCACTGTTTTTGTCAGTACAATGTCCTAGATACAGATGGAAGAACTAAAGTGATTTGGGTTTTTATCAAGAAAACATGTTAAATGGATAGATATCAGCTCTGAAATTAAACTACTATGAGCTATTTTTGTTGGTATCATTATATTTGTCCAAACAAATGGACCTTTAGTTGGACCAGGCATTAAAATGAAATTGAAGGGTTAAACGGTGCTTCTTGTCGCCTTTTCTTCGTCCCGTTTTCCGCCATCAGATTGATTTTAAAGCAGAAGCAGAACCAGGACGGGGAGTCCAACGGTGACAGATTTAACCTTTAAAGTGTCATGGTGGACGTCAGGGACACAGAACCTGCCAGGAGGGGATTTACTGAGACCCCCGGACCTCCTGGAGACCTCCATCTGTCCCAGCAGAGAGGATTACCAGGACCAGGACACAGCCCAGACCATGGACCGACACGGTGGACCAACTGGAACGGACCACTAATAATGTGAATACCAGGTTCTGGTGCAGACCGGGTTCAAAAAGCTCCAAATGACTGAGAGCGAAACGCAAAGAGGGAAATGATCCCAGGAGGTGGAGTCTAATTTAGACGAACCAGAGGCGATAAATAAAGAGAGAAAAGTGGAGGCAGGAGAAGACGTTTGGAGGATTTGAACGAGAAACCCTGGACAAAAAACATATGATAGAGGACGAAGACGAACACAACGAGTAGAGATGAAGAGTCAGAATGAAAAAGAATGAAAAACAGTCAAATTAAAATTTGGGTTTTTCCTCAACAATGTACAAAGAAAAAAACATCTACAAAATGATCAAGAGAAACTGACAAAATCATCTAGAAAATGAACAAAAACACTAGGAAATAAACAAAAATAAACAAAACAACCAAGGAAAAACAGAAACAAAATACAAAGAGGAAATGAGTCTAAAAAATTGAACAAATTTATCAAGAAAAAAAAAACCTAGAAAATGAACAAAGGGGAACAAAATAATCAAAAAAATAAACAAAACTGTCTAGAAACTGAATGAAAACATTTGTAAATTAAAACAATCAAGAAAAATAAAAATAAGAAAATGAACAAAAATTAACAAAATCTATAAAAATTTGATCTGCCTGTTCTGCTGCCTTTTGGCCAGGTCATCATTGTAAATGAGAACGGGTTCTCAAATGACCTACCTGTTAAAATAAAGGTTTAATTAATTAATTAATTAATTAATTAGTAAAAATAAATAAATAAAATTACAACAAAGGGTTAAATATTTCTGATGACAGTTGTTTGACCTTTTCTTTATGGTCAAAATATAACAAATGTAAAATGTTTGTTCCACATCAAAACACATTATATAAATGAAGTGAAACAACAGAACATTAGTTGCCGATGTGATTAAAATGAGTCCTAAAACCTGATAATGAACTTTAGTCATGGTTCAGAGGGAAAAAATGAACAAAATTATCAAGATGATTAAGAAAAATTAACAAAATTATCAAGAAAATGAAAAAAAAAAAAATCCAGAAAATGAACAAAGGTGAACAAAATAATCATGAAAAACAAAATCATCTAGAAAATTAAGAAAAATGAACAAAATTATCTAGAAAATGAACAAAAATATTTGGGACATGAACAAAATGATCAAGCAAAGAAACAGAAACAAAAGATAATTAGCAAATTAGTCTAGAAAATTAACAAAAAAGCCAAGATTATTTTTTAAAAAATGAAGAAAAATGAACAAATTATCAAGAAAATGAACAAAAAAGAAATCCAGAAAAATGAACAAAGGTGAACTAAATAATCAAGACAACAAACAAAATCATCTAGAAAGTTAACAAAAATGAACAAAATTATCTAGAAAATGAACAAAAACATTTTGTACATAAACAAAATTAAGGGAAAAAAAACAAAATCAAAAGATAATTAGCAAATTATTCTAGAAAATGAACAAAAAAGCCAAGATTTTTTTTTTTTTTTTAAATGAAAAATGAACAAAATTATTGAGAAAATGAACGAAAAAAAATCCAGAAAATGAACAAAGGTGAACAAAAATAATCATTAAAACAAACAAAATTATCTAGAAAATGAACAAAAACATTTGGGACATAAACAAAATGATTAAGGAAAGAAACAGAAACAAAAGATAATTAGCAAATTATTCTAGAAAATGAACAAAACAGCCAAGATTATTTTAAAAAATGAAGAAAAATGAACAAAATTATCAAGAAAATGAACGGAAAAAAAAAAAATCCAGAAATTGAACAAAGGTGAACAAAATAATCATGAACACAATCAAAATCATGTAGAAAATGAAACAAAAACATTTGAGTAAACAAAATAATAACATCCTGTCGGACGTGTCATTGGATCATTTCCATATTTCTGGTTCTTTTATCTTTTTTTTTTTTTTCTTTTAAAGAAATGAACTCAAACCTTCGTCCGTATCCGTTACAGTTGCTGTTTGGCTCAGCGCTACAGTTGTAATGTTTTGGCTCTTAAAGGGTTAACATGAGCTTCTACTAACTTCCTCTGAGCGTCCGACCCGCTGGTACGAGCAGACGAACAGTGAGTCCAGGTGACGTCGCTGCTCCGACATGAATGCAACGCTTTTATTCCCAACGCCGGTTTAAGAGCGGGCCGTCGGACTGAACGGCAGCAGACACAGCGGAAAACTGGAGCAGAAAATCTGGCCCGATCACACACAAATAAGAAAAAAAAAAAAAAAGCCAAAAGCTCCACAGCAGCTCTGTGAGTTGGAAGGAAAAGAAGCAGAGAGGATGCTGGGAGTTCAGTCAGCACAGGGAGGCCGACGACAGGAAGTGGAGTAGAAACCACAGACGTTTGGACGTTTGTTACCGTTCTCCCACCACAGCTGTCGGAACCCACCGCGAGTGTTAACGTCCACAGATGATTAGCGTTAGTCCGTTTAACGAATCCACAATGGCACCATGGCAAACGCATCATCAGGTCATTTCCATATTCCTGGTTCCGTATTATTTTACTCATGTATTCCATTACTTAAGCGAAGGTAAGAGTTTGGTGAAACTAAAGCAAAAAAAAAGAACAAAATTGTCAAGAAAATGAACAAAAAATGAAAAACAAAATCTAAAAAGTGAATAGATCTGAATGAAATAAAACAAGAAAACAAACAAAATCATGTAGAAAAAGGGCAAAAACATGACAGGTGTAAAGTATGACAGGTGTAAATTATGGCAGGTGTAAAGTATGACAGGTGTAAAGTATGACAGGTGTAAATTATGGCAGGTGTAAAGTATGACAGGTGTAAAGTATGGCAGATGTAAAGTATGGCAGGTGTAAAATATGGCAGGTGTAAATTATGACAGGTGTAAAGTATGGCAGGTGTAAATTATGGCAGGTGTAAAGTGTGACAGGTGTAAATTATGGCAGGTGTAAAGTATGGCAGGTGTAAATTATGGCAGGTGTAAATTATGACAGGTGTAAAGTATGGCAGGTGTAAATTATGGCAGTTGTAAAGTGTGACAGGTGTAAATTATGGCAGGTGTAAAGTATGGCAGATGTAAAGTATGGCAGGTGTAAAGTGTGACAGGTGTAAATTATGGCAGGTGTAAAGTATGACAGGTGTAAAGTATGACAGGTGTAAATTATGGCAGGTGTAAAGTATGACAGGTGTAAAGTATGGCAGATGTAAAGTATGGCAGGTGTAAAATATGGCAGGTGTAAATTATGGCAGGTGTAAAGTGTGACAGGTGTAAATTATGGCAGGTGTAAAGTATGGCAGGTGTAAAGTATGGCAGGTGTAAAGTGTGACAGGTGTAAAGTATGGCAGGTGTAAAGTATGACAGGTGTAAAATATGGCAGGTGTAAAGTATGACAGGTGTAAAGTATGGCAGGTGTAAAGTGTGACAGGTGTAAAGTATGGCAGGTGTAAAGTATGACAGGTGTAAAGTATGGCAGGTGTAAAGTATGACAGGTGTAAAGTATGACAGGTGTAAAGTATGACAGGTGTAAAGTTGTGTAATCTATTTTTTCTTTTACTCCAGTTTTAATCAGTTTTTTCTTTTATTCCAGTCGTTTTAATGTTTTTTTCTTTCATTCCAGTTTTTTAAATGTTTTTCTTTTATTCCATTTGTTTTAATCTGTTTTTCTTTCATTCCAGTTGTTTTAATCTGTTTTTTTCTTTCATTCCAGTTGTTTTAATCTGTTTTTTCTTTCATTCCACTCATTTTAATCTGTTTTTCTTTCATTCCAGTTGTTTTAATCAGTTTTTTTCTTTCATTCCAGTCATTTTAATCTATTTTTTCTTTTATTCCAGTCGTTTTAATCTATTTTTCCTTTTATTACAGTTGTTTTAATGTTTTTTTTCTTTCATTCCAGTTTTAATCTTTTTTTCATTCCATTCGTTTTAATGTTTTTATCTTTCATTCCACTCATTTTAATCTATTTTTCCTTTTATTTCAGTTGTTTTAATCTATTTTTCTTTCATTCCAGTTGTTTTAATATGTTTTTTTTCTTTTATTCCTTTCGTATTTAACGCTGTGTTCATTCCACGTTGAGTTCAGCCGGTTTGAATCTCACACTGAAGCAGAAGTGAACTAAATAAAATCATCCGTTTGTTGTTGGCCGTGGTCTAATTACCCAGAGTGCACACAAACTGCACATGCACCACTTACTATGGCCTCGGGCTCAACGCAAACACACACACACACACACACACACACACTGGCCTCATCCTGAATAAACACATCCATTCATTGGCGTTTAAGGCATTGATTCTCACATTGACAGAGCTTTGAGAAAACTCCTCGGATGGAAATGGGCATCGATCGGTGCCGCTGTGTTCACAGGACATTTATTACTGAAAAAAAAAAAAAAACAACAAACGGCTGCAGGAAAATGGATGCACACTCAACAAAACAGAAGTGAAAATGATTACGTCCGTCTCCAAGGAGTCGCTGGCATTTCAGTTTGAAAAACCCTCGTCTCCACAGACACCACATGACCGCCACGTCTGCACGAACGGACGCTGTGAAAAAACATCCACAACTTCACTTTTATACTCATGTTCCTTCACTGCTCCAACCATATGATAATAAAAAGAACAAACTTTAACCCTTTATGTACAAAAATGCACATGAAATAAAGAAAATAATTAGAGAAATGATCAAAATAATAAAAAAAAATTAAAAACGAATAAAACAACTAACAAACTGACTGAAAATGAACAACATAATCCAGAAAATTAAGAACGAACACAACAACCAACAAACTGACCAAAAATGAACAAAATAATCAAGAAAATTAAGAGCCCTTTAAGATCAACACTTCAACTCTAAGAAATGGCACCACACCTCTGCAGTAGGGCTGTGTATTGTCAAGAATCTGGCGATATGATACAAATCACAATACTAGGATCACGATACAATATATCATGATACTGTTAAAAAGGCAATTTTTTGTTTGTTTCTTTTTTAAATGATTATTTCCTTGAAGAATTGAATTACACCAGAAATCTGCACAAATACTAACACATTATTTGATCACAACAGGATCTAATGCTATATCACAAAAATGTTCCTGTGTTCAAACTGAAATTCTGTTTTACAGACATTACAGTTTAAGATCCTGTTCAAATGTTCATATTCTATTAGTTCAGAACTAACATTATAATATTATTATAGTTCAGTCTCAACAAAGGAACAAACATCTGCCTCTCAGACAGTAAAAAGTGCTTTTAGGATGCTTCAAATAACCATTATTTAATAAAATGGTGTTAAATAATAATAAATAAAAACAGGGATGTAACAATTACTGGTGTAACGATAAACCACGGTAAAATTGCAGACGGTTAGTATTACCATTTAAATTCTAATTCTCATGTTAACCATGTTTGATCTACCGCACTTTTAGGGGAGAAAACGCCTATGTAAAGATCTGCTTTTATGTCAAATATTTGAGTATAGTTTTAATTTATTGCAATTTTAATTGTATATTCCTAATATTTGGAACCAATATTCACTTTTAAAGTCTTTGAAAAGGTTCGTTAAGCATCTTTGTTTTATTTATGCAGTAAATTATACACATTTTTCATATCGGATTTTATATTTTTTTTTGTATTTTCTGTCCTTTTTTGTTGATATAGTAGGTTAAAGTAAAAAAAGTAATAGACAGTTGATATAAATGAAGTTGTGCTGAAAAAACAGATCCCAAACATGGGTATAGTAAACATTTGTTTATATAGTATATAAAGGCAAAATAAAAAAAACCCAGCCAAAATAGGCTCAGACCACTAAGGATTAATATTTGAATGTTTCTGCCAACAGATGGTACAATGCGCCGATTATTTTATTTGGTTTTTTGTTGTTGTTTTTTTTCTTTTCAAAATACAACTTGGTTAAATTATGTCAGTGTGTGTATTAGTACTTTTTGAATATTTTGAGCACAGTTTCAACAATACTGCGATAATAATGATAACCGTTATAATTTTGGTCACAATAACCGTGATATGAAATTTTCATATCGTTGCATCCCTAAATAAGATACAAACAATAAAGAAAAACTAAAATGAACCTCCGCCATATCTGCATTTAAATAAATACCTAAAAATATCAATACAGTACTTTTTAATATCGATACAATATCTTAAAATGAAATATCACGATGTATTGCAGAACCGATATTTTCTTACAGCCCTACTCTGCAGAGCATCCGATCTAGAAAAACCTCCAAAAAGTGTTGATTAATGTAAAGCGTCAGAGTCCTTTAAAGTGTTTCTGTGTGCAGTTTGACGTGGCCTCAGTGTTTTCGCTGATGCTTTGTGTCTGGATTTCAGAAGCAGCTGCAGCTTCTTGACATTTTCAATGTCCTGATGGTGGAGAAAAATGTGCCTGCATCATTACAACGCTGTCCGATCCAGAGGCTAATGAACACGTCTCCATTCTGAGTCCACGGCGGCGTCAGCATCAGCGACGACAACGAACTGAACAACGTTATTAATGAGTCTGTGAGTAAGACTGTCACAACTTTAACGAATACTTTCCTCTGACTGTGTGAACTCATGTATTTGTGGTTCGGTTCCACAGTTCACGCTCATGTTCACGCTAGGGATGGGAATCGGTAAGAATTTAACGATTCCAATTCCACTATCGATTTTGCGTATCAATCCAATTCCATTATTGATTCACTTATTGGTTCTCATTGGGTGAAGGAATAAAAGAGTATAAACAGGTTTGTTTGCATTAACTGTCTTTTATATTTCCATCTGCACAGAAAATAGAGCATATACAGTAAATAGAAAAAATACAGTAAATATTTTACAAATATTATATGCAGAAAAAATTTATTTTAGTGCAGTTTTTAATATTTTATCATATATATGGGTTGTTTTTAGTTGGTGTTTTTAAACATTTTTTCTGTGTTTTATTTCGTGCTGTGCATTTTGCAATTTCATTCTGTAACTGCATCTGGGATGTTTTTATTGAATGACAATGAATAAATCTGAATCTGAAAATAGAACATATACAGCAGTGGTCCCCAACCCCCGGTACCAGTCCGTGGATCATTTGGTACTGGGCTGCAAAGAAAAAAAAATTGTGGTTAATATTAAAGCAGTTTTTTCCATTAGTCTTGTGGAGATTTTATTTTGAAAAGTGACCGTTTCCGCCCTTGCCTCATAACTACTCTTGACTCTGGTGCCATTTCATGAATCAGTAGAAACACAAGCTAAAGAAATGAGCCAAAAACAAAATTCACCGAAGAACTTTTTCGGGAAGAAACGAGGAAACGATGAGGCTGCAGAAAGGTCACAGACTGCCTGCAAACAGAAAGCTGCATTTAGAAGGAAATATCAGGATTCCTGCCTCAGTTCCAGATTCATCTAAACAGGTGACGAACAAGCGCCTCCAAACTGCTGCGACACACCAGTCCATGTTTGAGACAACTTCAAACCTCTGTGCATTCTGGATTAAAGTCAAAACAGAATATGCGGATATCACCACAAAAGCCCTGAAAGTCCTTCTTCTGTTTCCAACCTCGTCTTTGTGTGGCTGGGTTTTCTGTGATGACAGTTACCAAAACAAGAACGCAGAGATATATGGAACACAACTGGAGTGTGTGTCTCCCATCAGCCCCAGATGGGACCGTGTAGTTGCAGGAAAACAAGTCCAGGGTTCCGACTGATTCTGCATTAGGGTGAGTTGATATTCTACTGTAGAATCATTGGAATTGCCTGATACACAGTGTAAGTGTTTCAGATGGGGGGGGGGGGGGGGCACTGTACAGTTAAAGTCAAACTTAAGATGCTTTATTAATTCCTCTGTCCGTGCGTTTCCATGACAACTTTTATTCCTGGTTTAATCTGAATAAACGTTAGATCCTATTTAAGATGACCATGTAAACACCTAATTCCAGTTGAAAAAGAATAGTTCGGAATAAATTTAAATCCGAATAAAGTCACTGGTTTAATCCCCTTTTAATTCTGAACTAAATTATTCCTGGGACATGTAAACCCTTTATTCCGTTTGGACTTTATTCCTGCCATTCTGTGCATACTCGTCTTGTCCTGTCGTGGTGACACACACATTCTGCGCTGGTGGAAGAATATGCAATGCAGTATAGTCAACCCAAACGGTTCCAGTGGGCTATTCTGATGGGATCTACCAGCCTGGAAAACCCTAAAGGAAGAGTTCATCACCTATTTTCTTATTAATTCATTTGTCATGCACTAATGAGTTTGATAAGTGGGCAAATCAGTTGCACTGCAGTGCACCGACTGCCTTGTTCTCGCAGCCCTTCCGTTAGCTTAGCTTAGCCTAGTTTAGCATAATGGCTTCATTCCTATGGTCAGACGTAGCCAGGCTTTTATAGGTGATTTGTAGTATTTTATGAGTGATTTTGTGAAATTCAGTTCTCCCTAATCATTACTTTAGTCCGGTGGGGTCAATATGATCACAAACTGAGGCTCAAATCATGGCGATGTGACTTACTGCAGTAATAAAATCTTGGGAAATAAAAACTAATGTAAAGCTAAAACGGTAAAGCAGAGCTAGTTTAGCGCATGCGTCCCCTCAACAAAAAGATTTTCCAACTTCCGCCAACACAACAGTCCCAAGATTGTATGAGTGCAGTAAGTCGCAGATCTAAAGAAATAATTAGGGAGAATCAGATTTCACAAAATCTCAGATTTCACAAAATCGCTTACAAAAGAGCACAAGTCACCTTTAAAACACTGGCTACATGTGACCATGGAAATGCAGTGACTAGGCTAAGCTAAGCTAACAGAAGGGCTGCGAGAACAAGGCAACGTGAGCACTGCAGCGCAAACCCTTTTGCTCACTTATCTACCTCATTAATACCTCATGTAAACCTTTATTTGGGTTTAACATTTCCATGTAAACAGAAGAGAAAATACTTTAGTTCCGAATTAATGTCTTCTGGAAAAATAAGTCGGACTTAAAAAACCTCATGTAACCGTACCCTGTGTCTCCTGTTGTGCACCTCATTTCCTTTTCCCTACCTTCACAAACTTTTATTTGAGGGGGCAGGACGTTTGTTGCCCCCACCTGAACTGCCCTGGTGTTCACTCTGCCGCTACATTCACAAGTGTCACTAAGTAGCGCATCAAACACGTGACATTCCTGTAAATGAATCACATGCTGTGGACAAATGTTTGAGCAGATTGGAGGGATTCCACCCTTTTGAAGAAATGGAGGCTTTGACAGTGTTCCAGTGGACCTGGTGTCATCAGTTTAGACTGTTTCTGCCTCAACGCCATGTTGGCTACATTCTGACCAAAACAATGCAGCGTGCGGGTGACATCATCACGCATGCGCAATGAAGGCAGAATCGATAAGCAGAATCGTTAAGCAGGCAGGCAAACGATTCCAAGGAATCGAGCTGCTGGGATCCGGTTCTCAAAAAGAACCGGTTCTTTTTGAGAACCAGTTCTTAGTTTAGCTTTTGTTTTCTTTGAACCCTGTCACACATACCGGTCCCTCCAGTGGACATCTGTTGTACTGCTGTTCTCTTCTACATTCATGGGTTTGGTTGTTTTAGTTCCACATCAGCTGACACAGTGGACACTTATGCACCATCCCATAATACACAAACATTCAGACCATTACAGTAACTTTACTGTTCTTAAAGCTGATCTGCTCTAACATGTCTGAGTAGAAATCAAGTGCTGTTTTTTTTTTTTTTTTTTCAAAAACGCTGACACCGTAGGCGTTGCCGTGGTAACATGACAAGACCAGATGTTTTGAAAATGACAGGAAGTGTACATCTGATGTGATATTGTACGTACATACTCCGAAAGAAATCAAATAACGGACTGAAACATGTAAACAAGGGTTTTTAATTGTTGCATTTCTGAAGTGACTGTAAACACGTTGCATCTGATTACGACAATTATCAGATTAGTTCCAGTTAGAGCTGAAATGATTAATCGACTCAAAGTGATCCAAAAACAATCATTCAACCACATTTCTCCTGAATCAAAGCTTTGTTTCCTTCATTTCTCTGCTGTTAAACGTTGGTTCCACTGTTGTGTTTCACACAGACACTTAGCACAAAGAAGCTTCAATTCAGGAAAACTGCAATAGAATACTTCCCTTCAATCAATTCAAGTCGATTACTCGAATCATGAATTTTTGCATTTGCTTCAAGCACCTAATCGATTAATTGGTTACAGCTCTAGTCCCAGTTATCGTCTTTTTATGCTCATGTAAATGGGTTCATTGTTCGGTCCATATCTGATCACATCTACTGTGTCATCTGTCTAAAAAACTGTTCCTATCCAACCATCGGACCTTTTATGTTTTCAGATTTTGTAAATTCAGTCTCAGTAAACCTGGTCGAACGCTCCTCCACATCTGTTTACGCCAAATTCAGTGTTTGTTTCGTGGACGAGGCGACGATAAACCCCCATGTTTGTTCTGGGAGCATCAGATAAATCCACCTTAGTCCAGTTTACAGCCGTCTGCTGTGCTCTGATTGAAATGAAGCCAAGCCTGTTCTGTTTGTCCGATCCTCTGGGTGGTCGGATGGAAACACAGTTAGTCAACCTGCCAACAGCACCAACACTTTAAATAAAAGATGAGCCCACGCCAAAAGCACCAACACATTAAATACAATATGAGCCGACTCCAGGGTTACAGCGTCTGACTGCAGCCTCAAACCATCACATGTTCAATACTCCAAAAGTCCACTCAACCCTTTATCTGGCAAGTGACCATTTTTGGTCATTTCCACATACATTACAAGACAATCGTTGCTTTTCCATCAGACATATTCCCAAAACTTTACCGCTATTTATTAAATGTCAAAAATAGAAGTGCGTAGTGTCGGTTTTTCCATGAAATCACAAATACAATGGTTTGTTTATTATTGCGAAACACATACCCACGTTTGGTTTAAACTCTTCTTCTTCTCTTGTTTTGTTCATGTGATTCTAGTTGTGCAAAAAGGTCTTTCTGTTGCAGTTTCGTGCGATATACCAATTTCACTACGAAAAACCACCTCTAACACGAGCAAAAAGTTTTCATCGAAAAATGAGACTTTTGGCGAAATTGTTGTTCTTCCATTAGGTGAATGTATATGTACAAGTTATATTAACGCAATTAGAGGATCAATGAGTCAATTTAAAATACAGGTTCTAATGTTTAAAATACTGTCCTAATGTTTAAAATACTGTCCTAATGTTTAAAATACTGTTCTAATGTTCTAAAATACATGTTCTAATGTTTAAAATACAGGTTCTAATGTTTAAAATGCAGGTTCTAATGTTCTAAAATACATGTTCTAATGTTTATAATACATGTTCTAATGTTTATAATACATGTTCTAATGTTCTAAAATACAGGTTCTAATGTTTATAGTACAGGTTCTAATGTTTAAAATACAGGTTCTAATGTTCTAAAATACAGGTTCTAATGTTCTAAAATACAGGTTCTGATGTTTACAATACAGGTTCCAATGTTTAATAATATAATAATAATATTCTGGGTTTATTCTCGTAGTGTCGAGTGTTTTTATGTTTCCGATGTGATGCTAATACGTAATATGATAAACATCGACATAGAAAAAGAAGCTCGGACTTTTTCTCTCGGCTCCACATAAACAGAAGTGTGTGTGTGTGTCCTCGCTGTGGCGTTGTGTTTCTATGGCGACAGACACACACACACACACACATAAACACACACGTTTATTAATGAGCGATGTGGACAGTGTGTCTGAGAAATATGTGACCTCTGACCTGCCCACAGCCCAGCTCAATGCTAACACACTGACACACAAATGCACACGCACACACACACACACACACACACACAGCCATCCATCAGCCTCAAGGTTACCACAACCAAAACACAACCCGAGGCCCCGCGGTTCCCAATGTAAACGCAGACCACCGCTTGCTCTTAAAGAGACAGACCACGAGGAAACACCACAGTTTATTCACCAAAACACCAGTTTATTCACCAAAACACCACAGTTTATTCACCAAAACACCACAGTTTATTCACCAAAACACCAGTTTATTCACCAAAACACCACAGTTTATTCACCAAAACACCACAGTTTATTCACCAAAACACCAGTTTATTCACCAAAACACCAGTTTATTCACCAAAACACCACAGTTTATTCACCAAAACACCACAGTTTATTCACCAAAACACCAGTTTATTCACCAAAACACCACAGTTTATTCACCAAAACACCACAGTTTATTCACCAAAACACCACCATTTATTCACCAAAACACCACAGTTTATTCACCAAAACACCAGTTTATTCACCAAAACGCCATCATTTATTCACCAAAACACCACCATTTATTCACCAAAACACCACCATTTATTCACCAAAACACCAGTTTATTCACCAAAACGCCATCATTTATTCACCAAAACACCACCATTTATTCACCAAAACACCAGTTTATTCACCAAAACACCATCATTTATTCACCAAAACACCAGTTTATTCATCTAAACACCACCGTTTATTCACCAAAACACCACAGTTTATTCACCAGAACACCAAAGACATCCCATTAGAACGTGTTTGATGATGTAAATACAGATATTGTGTAAGATGTACAGATGTATAAAAGGTTTGGCAAAAAAAAAAAAAAGAACAGCAAATACTGCATCATAAATAAAAAATAATTCAATGTAAACGCGTAAAAAGATGCTGTAATGCAATGTTAATGCATATTTTTAATGCAATTAATAGATAGATAAAACGTCATTTTCCTTTTGACTGGATTTTTTTTTTTATTAGATTAATGCATATTTTATGTACAGAAGAGGATTAGGGCCATTGGAAATTTTTTTTAAAATTAAAGTTCAATATATATATTTTTCATTATTATTATGAGAAAAACGTCAGAATTCTGAGTTTAAAGTCAGAATTCTGAGAAGAAAAGTCAGAATTCTGAGAATAAAAGTCAGAATTCTGAGTTCAAAATCAGAATTCTGAGAATAAAAGTCAGAATTCTGACTTTTTTCTCAGAATAATACTAAAAAAAATATTGGACCTTTTTTTGTTTTTTCCAGTGACCCTAATCCTCTTTCGTATTGATGTAATTGTGTCTGATTTTGTCTGTTTTTTTGTTTGTTTTATTGTGCATTAAAAAAAAAAAAACGCTTAATCTGTTCTTTCTCATGTAGTTTGTATTAATTTTCTCTTTTTCCAAAGTGAAAAACCTGTAGTTTGACAATATTTACCTTTTTTAATATGTATTGTATTTTTATGGTTATGTAAACATATCAATTGAACTGTAACAGTGTTTTTTCCTTTGTTTTGTTTTTAACAGGACTATAATTAATGATGGAATGGACCAGTCATGTGACCAGTCATGTGACCAAACAGGAAGTCCCATTAGCCTCCGTCATTATCCAGGTGATTCTTTCATTAATTATGTTTTAGTGTCAGAAAATACGGAAAATAAACTTCATGACTCAGTTGTGGAGAATCTAAACTTACAACAAGGTTCATTTTGTGGATTATTTTGTTCATTCTTACTTATTTTATTGAGATTTTATCCATGTTGTTCATTTTTGTTCATGATGTTGAAGGTTTTGTCCATTTGGTTGAAGTTTTCGATACCTTTTTTGTTGGTAACTTTCTTTGCTTTTATTCATTGTAGTGTATATTTTGTTAAATTTTATTCATATTTTGTTGATTATTTTCTTCCTTTTGGGGACTATTTTGTTGATTCTTGCTTGTTTTATTGATATTTTGTTCATGTTTTCATGGTTTGTGGCTCCTTTTTGTTCATCTCATTGATTATTTTGCTCATTTCGGTTAATTTTGTTCATAATTTGTTGATAAGTTTCTTCCTTTTGTGGATTATTTTGTTCATTCTTGTGTCTAATTTGTTTGTTTCTTTTTTTAAATTATTGTTCATGATGTTGAAGGTATTGTCCGTTTGGTTGACTGTGGCTTTTTTTGTTTTCTTCACTTTTCACAATATTTATCCAATTCTTCCACCTCATGTATAAACTTTACCTGACGTTCGTATTCACCTAAACCTTTTATACACAGATACATCCGTTTATTTATTATCCGTGTGTTCATATCAGAAACTGTTGCTTGTGCACAAGTTGAGCCATGTCTTTACTTTTTCAGGACATAAACTCTGCATTATCGTTGGTCTTGATCTAGATTGCGGTTGGAAATATTTCGACGTCGTGTTTATTTGTCCTCCTCATTTACTTTCACCTCATAAGTTTATTTATCTCAACATCTCCTTCATTTCTTCACTGTTTGCCCTCTGTTTCATTCCCTCTCGGGCTTAAAATGCTCTTAAGGTTCTCGGCGTCGGTGTCTGGTCCTGTTTTACCTGATGAATGTCGACAAATCCGCACTTTGAGGCTTTTAAGTGACGCCCTTCCAACAGTTGACGCTTCAGACTCAATAAAACACTCCAGAGTCCTTTAATGTGACCACAAAAGACGAGACGAGTCCTTCAACGGGGACAGAACGCCCCACTTCCAATGAAAACGCTTTGTTTTTCTTGGTTTCTTTGGACGGTTTTGATTTGTCATTCGGCAGAACAGGCCTCGACAGGAGTTTTAATTGAAATTCCACGTGTTCTGGATGTGAGTAAATGAAGCAAAGACAGAGGTTTTACAGACGTTTAAGGACGAACACCAGAGTTTTTAGGTGTCAAGTCTCAGTTTTACATTTCATTCAGACGTAATGGAAGTCTATGGACACCACTTTAAATGCAACAAAGCTCATTTTATGTTGTTTTATTATTTTCTTTATTTTGTGGATGATTTTGTTCATCACTGTTTATTATTCAGTAGATTATGTTCATTTTTGTTCATTTTTTTAGATGATTTGTTCATTACTGTTTATTATTCAGTTAATTACGTTCATTTTTAGGATGATTTTGTTCATTATTGTTTGATATGAAGTTAGTTTATTTTTTGGATGATTTTGTTCATTACTGTTTATTATTCAGTCGGTTATGTTCTTTTTTTGTTCATTTTGTGGATGATTTTGTTTATTATTGTTTATTATTCAGTTAATTACGTTCATTTTTGTTCATTTTGTGGATGACTTTTTCACTATTGTTAAATATTAAGTTAATTACGTTCATTTTTCTTCATTCTGTGGATGATTTTGTTCATCACTGTTTATTATTCAGTAGATTATGTTCATTTTTGTTCATTTTTTTTAGATGATTTTGTTCATTACTGTTTATTATTCAGTTAATTACGTTCATTTTTAGGATGATTTTGTTCATTATTGTTTGATATGAAGTTAGTTTATTTTTTGGATGATTTTGTTCATTACTGTTTATTATTCAGTTGGTTATGTTCTTTTTTGTTCATTTTGTGGATGATTTTGTTTATTATTGTTTATTATTCAGTTAATTACGTTCATTTTTGTTCATTTTGTGGATGACTTTTTCACTATTGTTAAATATTAAGTTAATTACGTTCATTTTTCTTCATTCTGTGGATGATTTTGTTTATTATTGTTTATTATTCATTTGATTATGTTCATTTTTTTGGATGATTTTGTTCATTATTGTTTAAATCAAGTAATTATATTCATTTTCATTCATTTTGTGGATGATTTTGTTACCTCCGCTAGGAGGTATTGTGATCACTTTGCTTTGTGTTTGCATGTTTGTTTGTTTGTCTGTTAGCAAGATAACTCAAAAAGTTATGGACAGATTTTCATGAAATTTTCAGGAAATGTTGATACTGGCACAAGGAACAAATTATTACATTTTGGTGGTGATGGGGGGGGGGGGGGCAGATCTGTCTTGGTGGAGGTCTGCGCTCTCCGAGTGCTTTCTTGTTCATTATTGTTTATTATTCAGTTCTTGTTGATAACTTTGTTCATTTTAGTTAAGTTTGTTCAAATTTTGTTAATTCTCTTCCTTTTGTGGATAATTTGTTCATTCTAGCTTATTTTATTGATATTTTATTCATGTTCATTTTTTTTCATGATGTTGAAGGTTTTATCCATTTGATTACATTTTTCTGTACCTTTTTTGTTATTTTGTTGATAACTTTCTTCACTTTTATTCATTTTGGTGTTTATTTTGTTCAATTTGTTGTTGTTTTGTTCATTATTTTCTTCATTTTATGTATTATTTAGTTCATGTTTTCATGGATAATTTTGTTCATGTTGATTACTTTGTTCATTTTAGTTAATTTTGTTCATATTTTTCATTAATTTTGTTGATTTTTTTTTCTTTAATAACGCTGCCTTGTTTGTTTGTTTGTTTGTTTAATAAATCTAATACTTCTTGTATTTTTGTGCAGACAGAGAAACAGACCGATCATTTCTCGTGTCCTTTTGGCATTTGTTTCTTCTTCATGGAGGAATGAAAGTGGAAATAATCTGAACTTACGTTTCTCTTTTCAGGAGGAAACGTTCTGTTTCATGTGGACTTGCTCCACTTTTATTCCCAGAGACCCAGATGATTTCCCAGAGGACCAACGGCCTCTCGGGACCCAACCATCGCTATTTTTGGACCATGATTTGGGAACACAAACACGAGTTTAATTTTCATAAAGAGGTAAATAAACGCCTTCACTCGTCAGCCCTGACAGATACTTTCTTAGAAACAACGGTCAATGCTGGACTTTTCATCATGTTCCAGTTTTTAGTCTGATGTTGAGGAGATGGATGGGTGGATAGATGGATGGATGGATACATGGATGGACGGATGGATACAAGGATGGATGAATGGATGGATGCATGCATGGATGGATGGATACATAGATGGATGGATGGATGATCCTCCTCTAACCCAGACAGAGATGATTAAAGCTCCGCCTCCTTCTTCTGCAGCTCCGTCTGCTGCCAACTCCCTGAATGTTTCCGTGCTGGCGTCCTGCCGCCGCTGTCGCCTAAATCATAGGACGCGCTGCAGTCCACTCAGTCTGTCAAAGGCTCTGAATCGTCTCAATTAGCTGAGCTGAGAAGTGAAGCCAGAACAGCCTGGTGTTTTCAAAGCAGCCGACGCAAAAGGCAACGCCGTTTATTTATAAAAGCAACGAACGAATGTGGTTCCTGTTTGGAAAAGGAAGAGCAAGAGCAGACGAATGATAAAGACCATAACTGGAACTGTTTTAGAGAGAGAGAGAGAGAGATAGGAGATAGGGAGGGAAAGAGAGAGGGGGAGAGAGGGAGGGAGGGAGAGGGAGAGACAGAGAGAGAGAGAGAGAGGGAGAGAGGGAGGAGGTAGAGGGAGAGAGGGAGGGGAGGGAGAGAGAGAGAGGGAGAGACAGAGAGAGAGGGAGGGAGGGAGAGAGAGACAGAGAGAGAGGGAGGGAGAGAGAACGGGAGGGAGGGATACAGAGAGAGAGGGAGGGAGAGAGAGGGAGAGAGGGATGGATGGACAGAGAGACAGAGGGAGGGAGAGAGAGAATGATGGATGGATAGAGAGAGAGAGGGAGGGATTGAGAGAGGGAGAGAGAGAGGGAGGGAGAGAGAGGGAGAGAGGGATGGATGGATGGGAGAGAGAGAGGGAGGGATAGAGAGAGGGAGGGATAGAGAGAGAGAGAGAAACGGGAGGGAGGGATACAGAGAGAGAGGGAGGGAGAGAGAGGGAGGGAGAGAGGGATGGATGGAGAGAGAGAAGGAGGGAGAGAGAGAAAGAGAGGGAGAGAGAGGGAGGGAGAGAGAGAGAGGGAAGGAGGGAGGGATAGAGAGAGAGAGGGAGGGAGAGAAAGAAGGAGGGAGAGAACGGGAGGGAGGGATGGATAGAGAGAGAACGGGAGGGAGAGAGAGAGGGAGGGAGGAAGGAGAGAGAGAGAGAGGAGAGACGGAAGGAGGGAGGGATATAGAGAGAGAAAGGAGGGAGAGAGAGAAGAGAGAGATGGAGGGAGAGAAAGAGGGAGGGGGAGGGGGAGGGAGACGAAGAGAGAGCGGGATAGAAAGGGAGAGAGATGATAGCGGGGAGGGATAGATAGACTAGAGAAAATAGACACGACAGATAGAGATAGATAGATAGATAGATATACGATAGTGATAGATAGATCGATAGATAGATAGATAGATAGATTACTACACTGTAAAACAGGAGTGTCTAAAATTTCGATCAAAACCTCAATCTGAGGTAACAGTTCCTGTAAACCAGTGGAATATCTGTAAATGGTTTAAAAGGATTTCATTGGACAACAGTCTGGAATTCAGACTCTTCAATCTAAAAATAAACATGTCTACAGATGTACGAACTAAGAAACCAACTCAACCTAACATCAGTCAAACACCTGCAACAACAGATTATTGATCCAATATCTCATTATATTCAATAACGTGTAATATCTGTTTATACTCACGCTGTTATTTTCACACTGTATTTATCTTCTCATCACAATTGTACTATTTAAAGTCTTTTTTCTTTTTTTTCTTTTTTTTTTTTTTTTTTTACAAATATTCACTTTTTTTTTTACAAGTATTAATTTTTTTTTTTTTTTTTTACAAATATTCTTTTTTTTTTTTTTTTTTTTTTTTGTTTTACAAATATTCCTTGGTAAGATGTTGCTTTTTTCCAGTGAAACGAGTAGTAAGTAAGTAGCAAATCTTTTGCTCATTTTCTTCTCACTTTAGAAGTATTTGTTCACTTTTCTACCATATTTCAAGGGTTTTTGGTTCATTTATTTCCTCATTTTTAAAGCATTTGCTCATTTTATTCACATTTTACATATTTTGTTCATTTTATTCTCTGAATCATTGAGGTCAAACTGTATTTTACATTAATTATTTACATGTATTGATAGGTTTAGTGGATCAACAGGTTTAGATCAGTAGATGGTTTAGGTTTTTAAGGGTTAATGGACTAAATACGGGGTTCTGAAACATATTTTGCTCATTTTCTCCACATTTTAGAAGTATTTGTTCACTTTTATGCCATATTTAAAGATTTTTCAGTTAATTTTTGTCCTCATTTTTAAGGCATTTTCCTCATTTTATTCTTAGTTAACACATTTTAGTACATTTTATCCTCTGAATCATTAAGGTAAAACTGTATTTTACACTAATTATTGACATGTATTGATAGGTTTAGTGGATCAGCAGGTTTAAACAGTTTAGATCAGTAGATGCTTTGGGTCTTTAAGGGTTAATGGACTCTAAAGTGTTCTAAAACTTCCTGCTTTGTGTATAACTTCAGCTGTAAATGCTCTATTTCTTCGACACATTGTGCAGAATTCAAGGACACGAGAAGCTTTTCCACTCCAACTTTAATGTGTCGGCTGTTGAAAATAGAAGCCGCGGCTGAATAATGAACACTTCTGAGTTTATGGGGATGGAAATGAGCGGCTACTGTGGCAGCAGAATATCAATGACTCGGTATTCTTTAGCATGAAACATTCATATTTCAACAGTACACCAAGGACCCAAGCCCACCATGAAATATTCAAATGAGCGTCGCCACGGCAGCTTTTTTCACTTTCACCTCATCATTATCATCATCATGTGTACCGTACATGGAGTATTTTTGACGCTTGGTGGGAATGGGGACAGTGCATGATGTCCGACTGACCATCTGAGTCACACTTCCAGTACGAACAGTTCCCATCATGCCGCTGTCTGCACCCCCCCACAGTCGGCACCATTGTGCGGCTCGTACACAAACCCGCAGTGTGTCGCCGATCCGCCCGTCTGCACCAGTCTTTACTCGTGTTTAGAGTCTGAAGCCTTTTCTGCTGACATAACGCGTCCTCTGGCAGCCATATTGGGACGCCGTTGTCTCGTGTAAAGACGACCAATTGTTCGCTGCCACCCCCCCCCCCCCACCCCCCCCCCCACACACACACACACACACACACACACACAACAGAACTGCTTTATTGTCTGAGCTACTCTTTCGACAAATAACAATCAAACTTATGACTAAAGATGAAGTAATAGGAGCTTTTGTGAGCTCATTTCGGCAGGGACAGGTTAATCTTTACAGTTTTGTTGCTTTGACCCTGTAACGCTGAACGTATCATATTTGATACATGAGGTTTGAAGCCCTCTACATGATAGTGTCATATTTTTTGTCTTGAAAAACCTGATGTATACAATTAGATTCATGCAATACACAGATAATCCACCAGGGGGAGGAGTTCATTCAGCAGAGGCCTTTCCAGTGACACTACAAGACTGTCATTAATGAGGAAGGAGGAAGAACTGGGACCATTTAGAAAAGGAATTAACAATTTGTTAGACATGTTTGTGTTATATTGTGTTTTTGTTTGTTCAAAGATAATACTTAAGTATTGAGACCCAATGGATCAAATATGATACAAAATCGAAACTCAGACATGGAAATTGATATTTGAAAAATAGAAGGACCAATAAAGGCTCCTGTTTCAAAATACTGGGATTTTCTGTCAGTGATTTAAGGGGGGGGGGGGGCAGCAGTTATACAGGTGGGGGTGTGGTCCGTAACTAACGTTGGCGTGAAATGAAAGTGAACCTTTACATCCTTTCACTGTCCGACTCCTGGTTCTATTCCTCTATTATTCAGCGGATCTTACCTGGAATTTTCACACCTTCTAACCTGTATCCACTGGACCCCCTCCACTGCTCTATGCCCCCCCTCCTCCACCACACACACACACACACACACACACACACACACACACACACAAATGCTGGGCCCCATGAATTTGTCATGTTTACCCTCCCTTTACGGCGCTCCAGTGCATGAGGAGGATCACGAATTCTGAGACTGTGACATTTCAGTTCATGTGAACGTTAGTGTCAGTAATGGAGGATATAGGTGGAAGAAAACTGACACAACCTGATGGGATTTACATTGGCTGGTGAGGCGACTGTGAGGACGAATAACATTAAGGCCAGAACGAGCAGGTTTTCACTGAGGACTCTGAGGTTCAGACCAGATCTGAGTCCGATCAGAAGAAACAATGAACAGCAAATAACACCATCATGTATGCAAGTTTTCTTTAACCTTTAAAGATCCAAACATCCACCGTCGACCAGAAACACCTGCTGATCTAAACTGTTTAACACCTGTTGATCCACTAAACTGATCAATACATGTCAATAACTGGTGTAAAATACAGTTTGACCTCCATTATTCAGAGGACTTAATGAACAGAAATGTGTAAAATTAGCAAAATGTTTCAAAAATAAGAACAAAATGAACCAAAAAACCTAGAAACATGGCATAAAAGTGAACAAATCCCTCTAAAGTGAAAAGAAAGAGCAAAATACTTGAAAATGAGCAGAGTTTGTTCTGTTAACCCTTTAAAGCCTAAACATCTACTGATCTAAACTGTTAAATACCTGCTGATCCACTAAACCTATCCATACATGTCAGTAACTGGTGTAAAATACAGTTTGACCTCCATTATTCAAAGGATATAATGAAAAGAAATGTGTAAAATTAGCAAAATGTTTCAAAAATGAGGAGAAAATTAACCAAAAAACCTTGAAATATGGCATAAAAGTGAACAAATCCCTCTAAAGTGAAGAGAAAACGAGCAAAATACTTAAAAAAAAAATAAATAAATAGAGTTCATCGTTTCTATCTATTCTGTTAACCCTTAAAACCGATACCATCTACTGATATCAACTATTTAACACCTGTTGATCCATTAAACCGATCAATACGTGAATAATTAGTGTAAAATGCACTTTATCTCCGTTAATCATAGGATAAAATGAACAAAAATGTGTAAAATGAGAATATAATGAACAAGACACTTCAAAAATAAGGGAAAATGAACCAAAACACTTTGAAATATGGCATAAAAGTGAACAAATACCTCTAAAGTGAGAAGAAAATGAGCAAAATACTTAAAAAATGAAGAGCATTCATTGTTTCTATTTATTCTGTTAACCCTCAAAAACCTAAACCATCTACTGATATTAACTATTTAACACCTGTTGAGCCACTAAACCTATCAATACATGTCAATAATTAGTGTAAAATACAGTTTGACCTCCATTATTCAAAGGATAAAATGAACAAAAATGTGTAAAATGAGAATAAAATGAACAAAACAAAATTAACCAAAAAACCTTGAAATATGGCATAAAAGTGAACAAATCCCTCCAAAGTGAAGAGAAAATGAGCAAAATACTTAAAAAAAAATAATAAAGAGAATTCATCGTTTCTATTTATTTAGTTAACCCTTAAAACCGATACCATCTACTGATATTAACTATTTAACACCTGTTGATCCATTAAACTGATCAATACATGTGAATAATTAGTGTAAAATGCAATTTTATCTCCGTTATTCATAGGATAAAATGAACAAAAATGTGTAAAATGAGAATATAATGAACAAGACACTTCAAAAATAAGGGAAAATGAACCAAAACACTTTGAAATATGGCATAAAAGTGAACAAATACCTCTAAAGTGAGAAGAAAATGAGCAAAATACTTAAAAAATGAAGAGCATTCATGGTTTCTATTTATTCTGCTAACCCTCAAAAACCTAAACCATCTACTGATATTAACTGTTTAACACCTGTTGAGCCACTAAACCTATCAATACATGTCAATAATTAGTGTAAAATACAGTTTGACCTCCATTATTCAAAGGATAAAATGAACAAAAATGTGTAAAATGAGAATAAAATGAACAAAACAAAATTAACCAAAAAACCTTGAAATATGGAATAAAAGTGAACAAATACCTTTAAAGTGAGGAGAAAATTAGTAAAATACTTTCAGTTTGTGGCTCATTTTATCCACTTATTTTGTTGAGTTTATTCATTTTTGTTCATTTTTCCTGATCACTGTGGCTGTTTTTGTTCATTTTGTTTCTCATTTCATTCTTTTTTTTCTTTCATTTTGGTTAGTTTTCTGTATTTTTTCAGGTTATTTATTATTTTGGTGACTATTTTCAGTTTTACCTCTGATGGCGGAGGTTATTTTTTCATTGGGGTTTGTATGTTTGTCTGTTTGTCTGTTAGCAAGATAACTCAAAAAGTTATGGACAGATTTGGATGGAATTTTCAGGAAATTTTGATACTGGCACAAGGAACAAATGATTATATTTTGGTGGTGATGGGGGAGGGGGTGGGATCTGGCTTGGTGGAGGTCTGCATTCTCTGACTGCTTTTCTAGTTGTTCATCTTATTTATTTTAAACCCAGTGTGTCCATCCACTGTCATTGATCCAACTCCATGGGTTTGAGTGGTGAATCAATGTTGGAGAAGATAACGGTGTTTCCACGGTAACTACGGAGCCTCTGAACATCCAAATATGGTCAAATCTGATGACCATGAAAAGATGAAGAACTGTATTTTACACCAATTATTGACATGTATCATGTAAGTCCTTATTTTTCTCCAGTATTTTGCTCAATTTGCTTCTCACTTTAGAGGGTTTTGTTCACTTTTATGCCATATTTCAAGTTTTTGGTTCATTTTTTCCCTAATTTTTAAAGCATTTTGTTCATTATATTCTCATTTTACACATTTTTGTTCATTTTATCCTTTGAATAATGGAGGTATAACTGCATTTTACACTAATTATTCACATGTATTGATAGGTTTAGTGGATCAACAGGTGTTAACGGGTTAATATCAATAGACGGTTTAAGTTTTTGAGGGTTAACAGAAAAACTCTCCTCATTTTTCCAGTATTTTGTTCATTTTCTTCTCACTTTAGAGGGATTTGTTCACTTTTATGCCATATTTCAAAGTTTTCTGGTACATTTTGTTCTTATTTTTGAAACATTTTGCTCATTTTACACATTTCTGTTCATTAGGTCCTCTGAATAATGGAGGTCAAACTGTATTTTACACCAATTATTGACATGTATTGATCGGTTTAGTGGATCAACAGGTGTTAAACAGTTTAGATCAGCAGGTGTTTCCGGTTGACGGTGGATGTTTGGATCTTTAAGGGTTAAAGAAAACTTGCACACATGATGATGTTATTTGCTTTTCATTGTGTTTCTTCTGATCGGACTCAGATCTGGTCCGAACCTCAGTCCTCAGTGAAAACCTGCTCATTCTGGCCTTAATGTTATTCGTCCTCACAGTCAGGAGGCAGAGGAACCTGTGTTGAATGTCAAATATATGGAACTGAAGCCTGTGTTGTGTAGATACCATCCAATCAGACCAGAATACGTCTGAACCGACACATGAGGGTGTAGATGTTGAATGGAAGCAGGAACAGCCAGTGTGTGTGTGTTGTCAGCTGTGTTTGTCTGGTATTCTAAACTGCAGCTTTGTCCGCACCATCATCTCACGCCCTTCCCTTTTCTCGCAGGTTTTAACCACATACAGAACAAACCAACATTGAAATCCACAGCAGGTGTTCGGTGTCAAACACATGAGGAACTATTGTACTGAACCGCAGCACAAACACCGATCAGCTGATTCACCTTTAGGTGCATCAGTGGGTTCAAATGACCCACTGAGGGCGGTTTATTGGAATATCTGTGGAACGTCCTGCCCCCTCAAATTAAAGTTTCTGAAGGGAGGAAAAAGCAAAATTAGCTGCACAACAGTGGGAGGGTTAGAGGAATTAGTAAAACGTCTATAAGTTTCACTTTCACTTTAAGGTCCAGTAGTGATGCACGAGTCGGGTTTTTTTCAATCTTTTTTTCAGTCTTTTGTGGAATTATGTGACCTGACCCAACCCGCCCCGCAAGTAACCCACTGATGTGCACATCACTAACGTACAGCATGGAACACACCCCCATATAATACCTGGACGGACCTGTCCATAGATGCACGACAGCAGTGGAAAATACAAGGTTCTAATTTGTCCTCAGAATTTGGAAAGTGCAAAAACGATACTAAAGTTCTTCAGAGTCAAGGGTGTCATAGCTGTTTTAGTTCAGGTTTCACATTCAGACTAACTGTGATCTACAGTAAAACAATAGAATAATAACATATAAATAATGACTCCAAATTTAATTCAAAATTTCATTGTAAAAAGTCAGTATCGGATCGGTATCGGCAAAAGTAATCCTAAAAAAAAATCAGATTGGATCGGAAGCAAAAAGAAAATCAAGATCGAGACATCACTAATTTCAATGACTGCCCTTTAAGGGGTTAAGGATTTTTAAGACTTTTTAAGGGTCTGTGGACATCACGTATTGAAAGTGTGATTGCATCCTTTCTATGCAGATGACATGTAGCCGTTCACCACAAAAACCTCCGCTAAACAATCCTATGCTTTACGGCCTCAGTGGATCATGTGACCCTCGCCTTCCACATTCTCATCATCAAATTGATTTCTGCCCAAACCTACGACGGCTGCTCCCAACGTCAAAAGCAGACGTATGGGGTAAGGTCGCTGCCAAATATTCGTCTATAGGCTAATATGCACGCAGATCTGTCTTGTACATACAAATATTTGGACAGCTTCGTTACCCCTCACAGATGGAAGGTCTGTCAGGCTTCGTACTATAACACGAGAACGTTAATGAGTCTCTAACTGTCGAATCCTGCTCCGCATGTCTCTGGAACCTGAACGTCTCGTGTCCTAAACGTCCGTGTGACCGCCGCCGCCTCCGTCCCAGACAGAACTAATAACTCCTGACTGCTTTGCAGGGACATTACGCACTTCTGTTTTTTCGACATTTAGTAAATATCGGTAAAGTTTTGCACAGATGTCCAGTGGAAAAGCGACTCAAGTGTATTTTTCTCATTTCTAGTCCAAATATCTCATCACACTTAAAATCAGACAGAATCACCTAAAGAGGAACTTTTCAGTGAGATTTATAGACAATAGATCTGGAAAATCTGATTTCAACAAATCTGACCAAGATCATTTTCACTTGTTCAATTGTCAGATTTTTTTTCTGAATTAAGCAAAAAAAAATTCATGAATTAAGTATATTGTAGTTTTCTGTTTAATCTGTTAACCCTCAAAAACCTAAACCATCTACTGATCTAAACCTGTTGATCCACTAAACCTATCAATACATGTCAATAATTAGTGCAAAAGGCAGTTTGACCTAAATGATTCATAGAATAAAATGAACAAAAATGTGTAAAATGAGAATAAAATGAGCAAAATGCTTAAAACTGAGGGGAAAAAAATGAACCAAAAAACCTTGAAATACGGAATAAAAGTGAACAAATACTTCTAAAGTGAGGAGAAAATGAGCAAAATACTTATAAAATTTGGAATTTTCATAATTTCCGTTCCGTTGGCAGATTTTTTTTTGCTTGAATTAAGCAAAAAAAATCTACCAGAAAGTCAAGATGGAAAAAAAACCTGTTGACATGAGCGTAATAATCGGATTATTTGGAGTAATCCGATAATTGTAATAATAAGTGGATAAGTCGAATCCTACTCAGAGTGTCTCTGGAACCTGAACGCCTCATGTCCTAAATGTCCGTCTGACTGCCGCCACCTCCGTTCCAGACAGAACTAGTAACTCCTGACTGCTTTGCAGGGACTTTTTCGCTGATGTTTATGATGCTTTACCAGCGTGAGGAAAACATAAAGCACCTCGGCTGTGATCACCTTTAATATCTGCCCATAAATCTGCACTGGGAGCAGGAGGACAATCCCAGGGAGGTAGAGAGAAGGCAGAACGTGAATATGGAAACGACTGTATCTGCGTAAACACAGTGAACATGGAGTCTGAATGTAGGGAAAAAAAAACGTACAAATGGAGACGTCAGATAGAATAAAACCATCTGGATCTGTGTATCATTGGTTCTTTTCATATTCAACTGAGAATCCACAATCAGAAAAACAAAAAAATGACTCATTAATTCATTATTCATGTACAAATCAAAAATAAAAAGCAAAAACCCCTCATTTGGTCCATTTGTTTATTTCTAATTTTGAATGTGTGCGTACAATCGAAAGAATGAAAGACACCTGTTTTTTTTTTTTTTGTACATGAATAATGAAATAAGTCATTTTTTTTTGTTTTCTGATTGTGGATTCTCAATTAAATATGAAAACAAACAAATGCTACATGGATTCCTCTGGCGTTCAGGTGAGCAGATTATGCACACTTAAAAGTTGTATTATTTTTAAACAATTTGTATTGGTCAGAATTCAGAAGTTGTTAATTTTTGCATGATTAAAAAAAAAAATACAAACCTACTTTATAAGGCTCTTTTAGGCTTGATTTCTTCTTATTTGTGCACTTTACTGCGTTCTTGTACTACACTTGTTTCATCTGTTCCTCAGATCAGAACTGAATTTGATAAAAGTGCCTCCTGCTTTGCTGCCCTCTTGGTGTAGAATACTCGACAGACTGAACTGAAACCCTCTGAGCTTATTCCACTTGGAACCTTTGGATCTATCTTTAGGGACAGACAGTGGGAGACCATTGGACGGTGCCTGTGCTTTTAAATGTTAAATTGTTGTTTTCACTCCTGCACTTCTTGTTGAAAACACTCTTCCACCTCTAAACTTGTGTGTTTTCATCTGTACTGTCACTTCCTCATAACTATTTTTATGACGTGCTGCTGACCTCTTGTCCAGGTCACCGTTATGAAAGAGATCCTGATCGCAAAATAAATTAAATTATCTAAGGATTATAAAATGCTACAATTCTTTTTTTTTTTTTTTTTAAATTATCCATTTACATAAATATATATTTATACATAAGGAACCACACAGACACATTATATATATATAATAAAAATAACAAAAATTATACTAAAAACCTATTAAACCCCCTAAAAAGAGAAAAAAAAACAAAACAAAAAAAACCAACAAAAAAACCAAGAAGATAAATAATATTATCAACTCCTCTTTACAATATTCGCATAATAAATTATCTAAGGATTATAAAATGCTAGAATTCTTTTTTTATTATTATTTTAAATTATACATTTACATAAACATATACTTATACATAAGGAACCACACACACAATATATACACTATCGGTCAAAAGTTTTAGAACACCCCAATTTTTCCAGTTTTGTATTGAAATTCAAGCAGTTAGAGTCCAATGAACAGCTTGAAATGGTGCAAAGGTAAGCGGTGAACTGACAGAGGTAAAAAAAAAAAGGTAAGGTTAAACAAAACTGAAAAATAATGTACATTTCAGAATTATACAAAAAGGCGAACAAGAAATGGGTTAACAACTTAAAGCAGTTCTGCAGCAATGGAGGTTGATCAAGCCTCGAAAGTTGGTGCTACCAATTCCTACAGGTGTCCCAACGTTTGTGAATTCCTTCCAACCCCCTCTGTCTGCATAAAAGTAGTGTTGGAACACACTTTGGTACCATACAGTTGGGAGCATTATTTGAACAGTATTGGACTGCAGAAAGTAGTGTGTTACTATAAAAATGGAAAAGAGGAAAAGGCAATTAATGATAGAAGAGAGACAGACCATCAGAACACTTAAAATGTAGGTCTGTCCTACAGAGAAATGTCCAAGAAAGTCCAGGTGTCAGTAAGTCCAGTTTCCTTCACCATCCAAAGGCACTATGAAACTGGGGGAAATGCTGACAGGAAGAGGTCTGGCAGAGCCAAAGACACAACAGAATCAGAAGACAAGTTTATGACAGTCAACAGCTGGAGTGAGAGGAGACTCACAGGACAACAGCTTCAAGCACAGTGAAGATAGTGGTCGTAGTAAGCAAGTCTCAGTTTCAACTGTGAAGAGAAGACTTCCAGTTGCAGGTTTGATGGGTCGAGTTGCAGCAAGAAAGCCACTGCTGAGACTTCAGAATAAGAAAAAGAGGCTGGGCTGGGCCATGAAACACCGCCAGTGGACTACTGAAGACTGGAAGAAGGTGCTATGGACTGATCCACCTACAGCAACACAAGGGTGTAAAGTACTGGGAAAAATGGGACTTTTCCATTCAGTCTGTAGACAGTAAACAGTAAATGTCTGAATGGAGAATGGAGAAGAAGAGAAAAGATATCAAAAAACTAAAACTAAACCAAAACTAAGCATTCAGAAAAAACTGAAAACTAATAAAAACTAACAAACCTGCTCTAAAAACTGATTAAAACTAACTGAATTAGAGAAAAAAAAGTCAAAACTAAGTAAAACTAAACTATAATGAAAAATCCAAAACTATTGGAACCTTGCAGTGCTTCAATTTCACACTCAGTTTGTCATGTCTTTTATGGATTGGGATTGTCTCTCTCAACTCACCATATATTTTTCATTTGTAATTTTTTTTTTTTTATCAATTACTGGAAATTCCAGGCAACCCCACGTGGGGTCCCACCCCCAAGGTTGAAAAACACTGCTGTAAATGCTCGAAGAAAACAAACAAATGGTTTATCTCAGTCAGATCTAGGAGTGTAGGAAAATATTGGTTCCGCAATATATTGTGATATTTCATTTCATGATACTGAATCGATATTAAAAAGTACTGTCAATATTTTTAGGTATTTATTTAAATGGGTATTTTGCTCTGCTGTTTGTATACTAAAAAGGTAGTATTGTGATATTGCAGGTCATGCATGTAGCTTTTTTTTAATGGATAACACTGTGTTGTTAAATAATGGTTATTTCAATCATCCTAAAGGTACTTTTTACTGTCAGAAAGAGACAGATGTTAGTTCCTTTGTTGGGATTGCACAAAAATAATGTTATGATGTTGGATGATTCAGTGACTGAACACTACATTCATTTCACAGCTAATAGAATATGAACATTTGAGCAGGATCTGAAACTGTAATGTCTGTGAACATCATTTTAGGTATTTATTTATTCTTATCATTTATACAAAATTTCTTTTTTTACAGAGGAAAGTTTTGCGATATAGTACTAAATCCTGTTCTGATCAAATAAAAATGTTTTGTATTTGTGCGTATTTCTGGTGTAATTAAATTTTTCCAGGAAATAATATCTTAGAAGAAGGAACAAAACAAACAAAAAATATTGCCTTGTTAACAGTATTGTGATATATTGCGATATATTGTATCATGGTCCTAATATTGTGATTTGTATTGTATCACCAGATTCTTGCTGATACACAGCCCTAGTCAGATGCAGTGTACAGACCAGTAAAACCAGCTGAATACAGGGGTTGGCAGAGTGACTCTCGCTGAATAAACTGCCCCGTCAAACGCCTGCGGTGACATCAGCGTTTCCAGCTGAGCTCTTCAACACCGCCGCCGCCGCCGCCTCCATTTCCTCCAGACTCAGACCCAGTCTCTAAACTGGCCATCTCAGCAGCCCGCTCCCGCGACCCCTGTCACCGGCGCGTCGCCATCTCGCCGCCAGACACCGGCGGAGAGAAATCAGAGGTGGCGGGCATCCGCTGTCCCCCGCCAAAACAGAGAGACTGGGAGAGCGCGACAGGGGAGGGCAGGCCCGGAGTCGGCAGCGGCGGCGGTGGCAAGGCAGGACAAAGTCGTCTCTAAACTCCAGCTAACCCCGAAAACAGCCACGGGGGGGGATGACCCAGACACTATGACAGAGAGGCGGGGCTAAGTTGGAAACAGTGACCTTCGACCGCCAAGCAGACAAACACTAACCAGAGCTGAAGCATGGACCAGCTCCAATACTCGAATCAAAACGATAACGCAAAACGTACAAGAAAATCCACTCAAAACCGGACTAATTAGACTCATTTACTCTCTACAAACACACCTCCGATGGTGTAAACATCACTGCATTTACATTTACTGCATTTAATTTTAGTAGTTTTGTTTTGAAAAGTTACGGAAATTGTTTGCATCAATTCTCATACCCTGCCCCCCATGGTTCCTGCTGGTACTGCATGTATTCTCTGATGATTTCACTTTACTGGAGCCAAAGCCACTACAAACAATGACCTCCGACTTTGAAGCAGACAAACACTAACCAAAGCTGAAGCGTGGACTGGCTCTGATACTCGAATCAAAACGATAACGACGCAAAATGTACAAGAAAATCCACTCAAAACAGACTAAGACTCATTTATTCTCTGTTCTCTACGACTAATCCTTCTACACATCAACATGAGTAAAACTTCCTTTGTTGCCGCCATGTTTATTGTAAATATTTTGGTAGTTTCTCTTTGAAAAGTTCTGGAAATTGTTCGTATCATTTCTCAACCCTGCCCCCCCATGGTTCCCGGTGGTACTGCAGTGTATTCTCTGTCTAGGAAATAGACATAAATATGGACAAAATGAAGACTTTACATACAAAGTAAATGAGCCTATTGCATTATTTGATTGATGATTTCACTTTACTGGAGCCAAGGCTGCTACAAACAGTGACCTCCGACCTTGAAGCTGACAAAAACTAACCAAAGCTTAAGCATTGACCGGCTCCGATACTCGAATCAAAACGATAACGACGCAACACGTACAAGAAAATCCACTCAAAACTGGACTAATAAGACTCATTTATTCTCTACAAACACACCTCCGATGGAGTAAACGTCACCGCATTTACATTTTTTAGATTAGATTCAACTTTTCAATTTCCATGCATTACTCATGCTAATGTGCTAATGCCAAAGCTAATCCTAGTTGCTCTTGGACTGAACTTCCCTAAATAGGTAATAAAGTGAGTTAACCTTTAAGCTAACCTTTAAGCATGACGTTAATGACTGGAACAGAAGCTGTACAGCTCTGTTTGTCCAAGAAGACCCATCAGATCAGAAAAAACTAGTTCAAATATGTGTTTCCATTTCCCACGATGCCCTTTAAAGCTGCAGTGCTTCATAGTTTTGGGTGTTACTAATTGGTGTTTGAGTGACTGAGTAATTTTGCGAAGAATGGAATAAAACCGCAGTGATGATTGTGATTGTAGCCAAAAGTGCATTGTACTGACATGAAGGGGGTGACTATTTACGCACTAATTTTACACAATCAATTTTTATTTCATTGGTTTCACTTTGATATTTAACCCTGACCTTTTTCCATCGATCCTCTAGATTTTCGTAACTTTTGTAATGTGAAACTTCGCACAAAATGCACATAAAATACTTGAACAGGAACAAATGTAATGTGTTGAATTTGGTGTTTTCGGGGGGATTCGTCAGTCGACTTAGGCTACGTTCAGACAGCAGGTCTTAATGCACAATTCAGATTTTTTTGGTGAAATCCTATTTTTTTGTGTTCACTGTGTTTACAGAAGTAACACTCCTGGGACGCAGAATTGTGACGTATCTCGCATTTCAATGACGTAAAGGTCGGATAAATGCAACCTGGCCGTTTAGACTGAAGTCGCATTACAAAATATCAGATACGTATCAGATTTAGGACCACATATGAAAGTGTCCTGGGTCAGATTTAGGACCACATATGAAAGTGTCCTGGGTCAGATTTAGGACCACATATGAAAGTGTCCTGGGTCAGATTTAGGACCACATATGAAAGTGTCCTGGGTCAGATTTAGGACCACATATGAAAGTGTCATGGGTCAGATTTAGGACCACATATGAAAGTGTCCTGGGTCAGATTTAGGACCACATATGAAAGTGTCCTGGGTCAGATTTGTGCTGTTCAAACCGTCTGTAACAGATCGGATCCTGGGCAAAGAAAATCGGATTCGGGCCACATTTACCTGCATCTGAACGTAGCTTTATTCTGCTGAAGAAACTCGAAGGAAAACCAGACATGTTGTGAAAACCTGACGTGTTTGTGTCTGTTTCTGTGGCTTTTTGTGTGGTTTTTTTTTGTTGCCATCACCAAATGACGGGCAACACAACACAACGCTGACAGTTTCACACAGCCCTCGATCACGTCTCGCACTTGAGAAAAAAAAACAAAAAGATTGGTGGTAATTTGGTTGCGGTCGTCAGTTTGCGTGCGGTTGATGGGAGCTGACAGAACTGGGACTGCACCTACGAGTCCAAACTCCGTTGTACCATCTCATTACTTTCACATTTTTCCGTGCACAGAAAAAGCCCGGTTCTGCGGTGAACTCTAATTCACACTGATCTGGAACTCACACTTTGTTTGCATTTGGACATTCCTGCAGTTAATAATCAACCAGTGTCGAAGAAATGTCATTAAAATCAACATTTATGGAATGGAAGGGCAGGTGTTTTTTTTTTTGCATTTACTGCTGTGTGGTGACCATGTGCAAACATCCACCTCTGATTGAGTTATTATTTAACAAAGCCACAGCTCATATGGCAGTAAATAGTTCCTGTTTTGCAATCACAGGTGATGAGATAACAGAAAAAGCCTTCATGGTCCTCCATAATCGGTTCCTCTTTGTGCCGTTTTTCAATAACAGGCCCCTCTTTTCCATTGCAGTCGGAGATGAAAGTGCACGGACATTAAAACCTCATAATGTTATCGCTTCACGCGCTGCTTTTAGGATCAAATCTGTCTCTTTCACTGATAAAACCACAGGTCGCTACAAGAAATATGGTGGCATTGTCCCTTTATCTGCCCTCGCCAAATGATTCCAAATCCACGAGGAAGCCGCAGCGAGTGGAATTTGGGATTCAGTGAGAGTGAGCTGAGATTGTGGAGTTCATTGGGGCCCCAGCAGGGAACATATCAGATAACGCCGTCACTTTGGGTCTGAGCTGTAATTTCCTGGAAGACGAGGCGCAATGTGACAGATGGCGCTCTCGGTGAAAGAGCTGCTGAGGACGAGGACATGTCGCAGCGGCCGTGGAAACCAGGGCTGGACCAGGCGGGAGGGGCCCGACCAGGGGTCTGACCAGGGGTCCACAAGGGACCGATGAAGGGCCCATGAGGGGTTGATGAGGGGCCAACCACAGGTCCACCAGAGGTTGATGATGGGCTGGCCAGGGGCCCTCAAGGACTTGATGAGGGACCAACTAGGGGCCCGTGAGGGGCCCGTGAAGGGCAGGATGCCCCGTGGACTCTGTAGTCTATAGGGGGGTGTACCCAGGTTCTCTCAGACCCTACATTCAGTCCATTCAATTAAACTCTGCTGTTTTCATCAAAGGCCACAATAGACGAGTTTAAAAAAAACTAAGAATCTGATTCCAATAATAATAACTCACATTTATGGCTCAAATATGTTTCATAAATCACAAAGTTTTATATTTGTTTTGAACATGAGTACAGCAGATCTAGACGTTCAAGGTCTAGGAATCTAAGTAGGCCGATAATTGAATTTAGATGAAAACGAATTAAAACAGTTACACGTTTATTAGTTTCACCAGGACAAGGTATATGAACAGTAGATTATGTTCCAAGGCCCATGTCCTATGAAACAACCACATTTATATGTGTGTGAACAGAAATCAATCTACATTTATCTGCTCCTAGACAAACAGCCAAAGTTATCAATAAAATGAACAAAATGAAGAAAAAATCCAACAAAATAGTCGGTAACGAGAACAAAATAAGCCACAAACTGAACAAAATAAGAAAAAATAAGAAAAAAGGTAAAAAAAAAAAAAAAAAAAAAATTGAAAACCAATGAAACAATAAATAAGATGTATGAAAAAATGAACAAAATTAGGTTGCAGATGTTTGTTTTGTGTTTCATTAATTATATATATTTTAAAGTCACTTATCTTAAATTTGTTTTGATATAATAACCCTTCACTTTAATGTGAGCTGGTATGAACATTTACATGATCAGTAAATTAAATATAAGAAAATACATGAGGAATAATATGAATTTATGAACATGAATATAGAAAAATATAGGAGTTACACTGAAAAATGTTCAACTACTTAAAGTAAATATTAGAGTAAATGTGGATAAATCACTAGAGAAAAGTTGACTATAGAGAAAACTTCCTTTGGGAACTGACACAGAAGTGGCTCTGGATCTGTAAGGGTTAAAGCACATTAGCTCTGGACTCATCTGCTCTTTTACCCATAATTCCCTGGGTGCTGGCCCTGTAACTCTGGAAGGTTCTGCTCCACTTCTGCATAAACAGACCATAATAATAAACCTGCAGAAAAGTTCAGCGTCATTTAATTGGTCATGTCATACTTCCTCTGACAGGAAATCGAAACCTCAAACTTCCTCATTACTGTCGGACGGCGAGTGTTTATCGAACGCCGACAGCGGTGTTATTTTTACAGTCCGTCCTTATTGGGTCCAAGCGCCACCTCTGCTTCATTAACAGACTCTGTTTGGACGTTCAACTCTGACGCTCACGTTTACGTGGGTTCAGCTCGGAGCTGACATCAGTCATTATTGTTTTGTATTCCAGACGCCGTCAGAAAACAAACACCGGAGTCCAACAGGTCCGCAGACGTTTGGACGGAGAGGGGAGGAGTTGGACCAGGGCTGTCCAACTCATTTTAGTTCAGTTCCACATTCACCCCAGTCTGATCTCAAATGGGCCAGACCAGTCAAATAATAACAGTGAAAAATGTACAATTACATGATGAAAATGTTTACGTCTACAAAGTTTCCTGAATAACACAAACATCCTGAAATGTCTTGAGTGCAATTTTAACAGTATTCTGCCTCAGTTTGTCATTTACACATGTGCATTGCAACTTAAATTACAATTAAATACACAAAACATGTAGTAACAGGCAGAATATTGGTAAAATTACACTCACTTTTCTTAAGACATTTCAGTTTGTTCATATTTGTTCACATTTTTTGTAAAAGTATAGTTTGTATATGTGACTATTTTCATGTAATTTTACTTTTTTTTTTTTTTTTTTTTTTTTTACACAAAAATAAAGAGAAAAAAAATCATTATTTCTAGGGTATTCTTATAGCATTTTACTGGTCTGACCCACTTGAGATCAAATTGGTCTGAATGTGGAACCTGAACTACAACGTTTAATATCTTCAGTGTAATTTTTCATACATTCATTTCATAAATTCATCCTGCAGGCCAGATTGGACCCTTTGGCGGGCCGGTTTTGGCTCCTGAGCCACATGTTTGACACCTGTGAGTTAGACAGTTAGGATATGAGCTGGGGTGTCGTAAAGGGGGGGGGGGGGGGGTATAATTCATGGGGTCCAGCATTTGTGGGGGGTCCATAGAGCAGTGGAGGGCAGGGTGCGATATGTTGTGGGGTGGTGGTGGTGGGGATAAACCCCCCCTCTGGTTCATATTATTCACATGTTTTGTACGAGGATTCATTCATTCATTCATTCATATGTTTTGAGCAGAAAAAAAAAAAAACATTTTTTGTGTACAAGGTTATAATAGTTTTGGATTTTTCATTATAGTTTAGTTTTATTTAGTTAAGACTTTTTTTTTTCTCTAATTCAGTTCGTTTTAATTAGTTTTTAGAGCAGGTTTGCCAGTTTTTATTAGTTTTCATTATTTTCTAAATGCTAAGTTTTAGTTTAGTTTTTGTTTTTCCCTGTCTTTTTTTTTTTTTTTGTACCTTTTCTCTTCTTCTCCGTCGTATTCACATAAATCCCAGACAGGACTCTGCTGCTTTCTCCCAGCTTTAGTCTCAATGTTTCCAGGTAGAGTGGGGACCAGAAGACAACTCTAAACAACTTAATAAAGACAAATTCATTAACAAATTCATAATTTTTATATGTTTTAGTTAGTTTTGTAAACACACAATACAGTTTCAGTTATCGTTTTTTTCTTTTAATTATAGTTTTTATTTATTTCAGTTAACGAAAATGTTTTTACAATTCTAGTTTTCGTCATTTCGTTAGTTTTCGTTAATGATAATATCCTTGCAAGGAACTAATATCAGAGCAAATACAGTAATACAGCGGTGTCAAACTCATTTTAGTTCAGTTCCACATTCAGCCTAATATGATCTGAAGTGGGCCAGACCAGTCAAACAATATAAATAATAGGATAAGAACTTTTGAGTGAAAAAAGTAAATTCCGTAATGAAAATGTTTACATCTGGGAATTGTACCTGAACATAACATGAACAAATATGAACAACCTGAAAATTTGTTAGTAAAATAAATGCAATGTTAACAATATTACACCTTTTATCATTTATACTTACGCATCACAACTTACAGATCACAGTCGATCTACAAATACCCAAAATATTAAATAACAGGGAGAATATTATTAAAATTCTACACACTTCGCTTAAGACATTTCAGATATTCACATTTTTTGTAAAAGGATAGTCTGTAAATGTAAACATTTTTATGTAATTTTACTTATTTATACATTAAAACAAAGAGACAAATTCACAGTTTTCATTATTTTTAGGCTATTATGATAGTATTTTACTACTCTGATCCACTTTAGACGGAATTGACCTAAAATGATTTTAACATCCTTGATTGTTAATTTCTTCAGTGTAATTTTTGCATTTCACAAATTCATCCCAGGGGCCAGATTTGGCCCCCGAGCCACATGTTTGACACCTGTGCAGTAATAAATAAAGGTGATCAAGACAATATAGCAATTTCCATGTACATTAGTAATAAAATAAATTCAATATATTCTGCTCGAAAAGGAATGGGAAGAAGACAACGTATTAAATCCCACCCCCATCTCACATTTATACAACAGAACACATGATTTGAACTCCCTTAATGATAAAGTTCCATCTGTTTAGCGTCCTAATAATGTCAATAACAGAAAACAGATTAAAACTCAAGTAATTTACACTTAGTAACTATGTTAATGATGGTCTGTAGAACTTAGAATATATTTAACAATAATCACAGACCAACAAAGGTCAGAAAAAGCCAAGGATGGTGTTAATAGATAGGCTGTAGATGTAAACGTTTTCATTATTTCACTTTTTTTGCACTAAAACAAAGTGAAAACATTGGAGTTGTCATTATTTATAGGTTTATTCTGTTATTCTGTTACTGGTCCGACCCAAGGTTATAATAGTGTTGGATTTTTCATTATAGTTTAGTTTTATTTAGTTTAGACTTTTTTTTTCTCTAATTGAGTTAGTTTTAATTCATTTTTAGAGCAGGTTTGCTAGTTTTTATTAGTTTTTGTTATTTTCTAAATGCTTAGTTTTAGTTTAGTTTTAGTTTTTTATCTTTTCTCTTCTTCTCCGTCGTATTCACATAAATCCCAGACAGGACTCTGCTGCTTTCTCCCAACTTTAGTCTCCATGTTTCCAGGTAGAGTGGGGACCAGAAGACGACTGGAAACCACAAGTGACGTATGGTGCCATTAAAGCAAAAAAAATCGATTTCATATCAATCCGACGTTGACAAAGACGAAAACGAAGGGAATTTTCTCCATAATTTTTATCCGTTTTAGTTAGTTTTGTAAGCACACAATACAGTTTCAGTTAGTTATATATATATTTTTTTAATTATAGTTTTTTATTTATTTCAGTTAACAAAAATGTTTTTACAATTCTAGTTTTCGTCATTTCATTAGTTTTCGTTATCAATAACAACCTTGGTCCGACCCAGTTTAAGACCCAGTTGGACTGAATATGGAACCTGAACTAAAGTGAGTTTGAAGCAAGGTTATTATTGTTAACGAAAACTAACAAAATGATGAAAACTAGAATTGAAAAAACATTTTCGTTAACTGAAATAAATAATAACTATAATTAAAAGAAAAAACGATAACTGAAACTGTATTGTGTGTTTACAAAACTAACTGATTGATACTGACTGACTGATATGAAATCGATTTATTTCGCTCGAGCAGTTTTAGCTAGCGGCACCATACGACACGTCACCGTTAGTCACTTGTGGTTTAGAGTCGTCTTCTGGTCCGCTGTAACCGGAAACTGTCATCAACAGGTTTAAGGCTTACAGTTTATAAATTAGGACTTTTTATCACACTATTACATATTTATTTTCAAACTATTACAACTTTAATCAAATAAAAATACAACATTACTTTCCTGAAATTATGATTTTTTTTTAACTTTGACTTTATTCTCAGAATATAATGGCATTTTCTCGAAATTTTACTTTACTCTCGTAGTGACAAGTGTGTTATTTTTCTGATGTGGCACTAATTCGCTGCCGTACTGAACAACTTGAGTTTTAATAAAATAATGTACGTTATTTGTTTCTGACACAAAACAGAGACTAAGTAAAACCGTGGCTTCATGGTTAATGTATCTGTTCTATTGATTATCATATATTTATTATTAACCAGAGGTCACTGGGGGCGGGTTTATGAATGACAGGAGTTAAAGCTGGGTGATATCATCCCCAAATGAATGATGCGTTCACTGTCTGACTGGAAAACTGTTAAAATGAGTATCGAGGTCAGTGCAACAAATACTGAAATAAATCATTAATAATCATAAAACTGTTTAAAGCTATTAAAATTAGGTACAGTTTACATATTATTAGCCTTCATTTACACTCAGATGCTTCAGTCAACACAAACTTTTGCCAATATTGATGATTTCAAGCATCCAATCAATCGACCAAACTGATTAATCGTTCTGTTTGAATTCTACACAGCCCTAATTTATGATGAAAATCCAGAATCCAGAGTCAAACTGCCCTGATTTTTGTGTCTAGATAAAAAACACAGATCCAGAAATGTGTCCTGACATGTTGGTTCGTTTGAGGAGCTGATTTTATTGTGACTCTTGAATATTTCAGATGAACAAAAGCAGAAATGTTCAGATTTAAGAAGCAAAATCCGCCATTTTTTTTTTTTTTTTTTTTTTTTTTTTTTTTTTTTTTTACTTTATTCGCTAAATGTGCACGAAGGCAACTGGTTGATCCGTGAACACATCACCACCACCATCACCATCCGCCGTCTGCACATGCACCCCCCCCCCCCCCCCCCCCCCCCCCCCCCCCCCCCCCCCACACACACACACACACACACACTGATCGACACAAACGGACAGAAACGCACGCGCAAAGACGCATCTCATCCTGTGTTTTATCATCAAAACATGTTTTTCTCCAGAAACAATAAAGCAACTCTCGACCCCCCCCCATCCCCCCTCTCCTCTCCTCTCCATCCTATTGATAGGCAAGGTGGCATCTCTCCCATCCACACCCTACACTCAGTGCGCATGCGTGCCGCGGCAAACAAAGGACCAGACAATTAAATATCAATAAAGTTTGACTCGACGCAGGAAAAAACATCCAACACCAACAGAGAGACGCAAAATAAGGAGGAGGTGGAGGGAGGAGGGGGGGTATTCAGGTGTAACACCCCCCCATCCATCCATCCATCATCCTCCTCCTCCTCTTCATCCTCCATCCTTCTCAGTGAAATAAAGGAAATATCTGATCAATAATTCATCTGGATCGTGACATAATCTGGTTACAGACGCTGGATGGATGCGCGTGCGTGCATGCATGCACGTGCGCGCATCCTCATGGTGTCACACCTCCGCACAGACAAAGAGGTGGAGCGAGCTCCCCTTCCTCCTCTCCTTCTTCTTGTTCTTTCTGGACTGTTTACTGTCAGAGGATGGAGATGCTCCACTCTCCGTTGCTATGGCAGCCGCGGGAAAATTATATAATCACAAGCATTTTCACTGATCAATAATTGATAGATCGGAGGGCGCGTGGACCGGAGCGGCTCCGGGTTTCGGGCCAAAAGCGCATTTTTTGGGGGTGAATAAAAGTGTGCAAAGCAGAACGGGAGTGCGCGTGTGGCTGGAGCGCGTGTTCCTCCAGACTGCACACACCCCTTTTGAAGCGCGTGCACGTCCTCCCCCGTCTGGAGCTGTGGACGCGGGGCTGAATATATGTCCTGATTTGTCTAATTTGGCTCCTTTCTCCCCTTCTTCACGCACCTCTTCCTCCCTTTTTCATCCACCTGCTCTTTTGTCTCGGTCCGTGCGCTCCGCTCCACGCGCGCCGGTTTCCCATGAACACGAGCCACGGGGAGAAAAAAAGCGCACGAGACAAAGGTGATGGAGAAGGAAAAGCGGATAAAAAACACGCCCAAACGCAACCAAAGCACCGGTTCTGGGGGCTCCGGGGGCCGGGGCTGGGGGGGGCACCGGGCCCGGGCGGCGGCTCTTACCGTGCGGACTGAAGTTCCGACGCTCCCTCGCGCTGATCGCAGCTTCAAGTTGCGGCTGCTGTAATTTTTTTTGCGGCTTCTCTCGCGCGCCCAGCGGCTTGTGCCTGCTTGCACGGAACGGCTCGGCTCGGCGATCCTCCGCCTGCGCGCACACGCATGCATACATACGAGCACGCGCGCGCACCAGTCGTGCACGCACGCACACAGAGCGCAAGGGAAATTGTGAAGAAAACCCTTTTAATGTGTGAATATTTGGATAAATCCGCGTTAATGTTCCGGTTACGAGGCTGATCCGACATTTTGTCTTATCTTATCCTTTTATATGACGTATAATTACACTTAATGGACTTTTTTTTTTTAATCTTATAATATTTCCTTTAACATTTAACATTTATTACATCATTAAACTATTTTCTACTTGTATATGAATATGTCATGTAGGCTATATATTTATTTTTCTATAAAATGATTTTTGTCTTTATCTAATTTGAAAACATTTAGGTTAATCACAGCTTGTTAATAATGTCGACTTGATGTGGATGACATTTATTTATTTTCTCTTTGCGCTTGTAAATCCATCCTCCATCCTGTGTTGGATGCGCGCGCCTCCTGTCGGTCATTACGCGCACACACACGAGCTGAGGAGAAACGGATGCACGTGTTGAACGTGTTGGAATGAAACCGAGTACTTTTACTCAAGTACCGAGTTTAAGTACTCCAGTGGAAGTGGAATATTACATATTAGCTCTTATATCCACAGTGATGATGATGATGATGATAGGGATGTAACGATTACCGGTATAACGATAAACCACGGTAAAATTGCAGACGGTTAGTATTACCGATGAAATTCTAATTCTCATGTTAACCATGTTTGATCACCGCACTTTTAGGGGAGAAAACGCCTATGTAAAGATCTGCTTTTATGTCAAATATTTGAGTATAGTTTTAATTTATTACAATTTTAATTGTATATTCCTAATATTTGGAACCAATATTCACTTTTAAAGTCTTTGAAAAGGTTCACTAAGCATCTTTGTTTTAGTTATGCAATAAATTATATACATTTTTCATATTGGATTTTAGATATTTTTTTGTGTTTTCTGTCCTTTTTTGTTGATATAGTAGGTTAAAGTAAAAAAAAAATAATGGACAGTTGATATAAATAAAGTTATGCTGAAAAAACAGATCCCAAACATGGGTATAGTAAACATTTGTTTATATAGTATATAAAGGCAAAATTAAAACAAAAAAACAAAAAAACAGCCAAAATAGGCTCAGACCACTAAGGGTTAATATTTGAATGTTTCTGCCAACAGAAGGTATAATGCACCGATTGTTTTATTTGGTTTTTTGTTGTTGTTGTTTGTTTGTTTTTGTTTTTTTCAAAATACAACTTGGTTAAATTATTTCAGTGTGTGTATAAGTACTTTTTGAATATTTTGAGCACAATTTCAACAATACCGCGATAATAATGATAGCCATGATAATTTTGGTCACAATAACCGTGATATGAAATTTTTATATCGTTACATCCCTAAATGATGATAATGATGATTAATGAGGATGATGATGATGGTTTGATTTATTATTATCACATACATCATCTGGATAAATGCAGTTAATAATACAGTAAAATATGTACGTTTAGGTTTACATTATGTTCAAATATCTATTCGATTCATATCTGTTTATTGCATTTTTTGTAGAAGTAAAATTAACAGCAAATACTTGAATAACTTGTTTTTTTTACTTGGTTTAACAATACTTTCCACTGACTTTAATGACAAAAAAGAGAAACTAAAAAAAAAAAAAAAAAAAATCAAAGGGAAAATAATATATATAGAAAAAATAAGTATCCTTATCTACCTTTTGATTTTTAAACCATATATTTGGGACACATTTCTCCAGAGGTCAAAAACATAAATAAACAAAAGCAATAATAAAAAAGAAGCAATAACTAAACAATGGATGACACAAGAAGAACCAGTAATAAATAACTGGACAGACAAGACCATGGGAATTTTAGGATGGAAAAAATATGTACATGTATATATGTATATGTAATATGTATAATGGACTGAAAATCCTCTAACTGAAGGAAATATGTTTTTGTGTTTTTATTTGTCTATTTATACATTGATTTTTATTTATTTATTTATTTATTTTTTACATTCATGTAATAGTTGTATTGTCAATCATCTTGTTTAAGCTTTGGTAACATTTGAAGAACATTTGTATTTTTTATGATTCAAAATGAGTTTATTTGAGTAAATAAGGAACTATTTTATGTTGATGTAAGGTTTATTTATTAATGACCAATTTATTTCTTTTTCTCATCAGTGAAATCTTTTCAGTTGATATTTTGGACAAACTTTACTTTAAAAAAATTTGTTATGTTTTTTATATGTTACAGTTAAATATATGTTGTTTGTTTATAAAGTTTTGTAAATATAAACAGACACCTTTGGCACAGGAACACATTTGGACTAATTTTTCCAATCAAAAATGCTGAAGTGAGAGTTAGGGGGTACTTGAATAAAAAAGTCTATTTCAGGGGGTACTTCACTGTAAAAAGTTTATTTCAGGGGGCACTCCGCTGTAAAAAGTCTATTTCAGGGGGTACTCCACTGTAAAAAGTCTATTTCAGGGGTAATCCACTGTAAATGAGGTTATTTCAGTTGGTACTCCACTATAAAAAGTCTATTTCAGGGGGTACTCTGCTGAAAAAAGTCTATTTTAGGGGGTACTCTACAGTAAAAAGTCTATTTTAGGGGGTACTCTACTGTAAAAAGTCTTTTTCAGGGGTACTCCACTGTAAAAAGTCTTTTTCAGGGGGTACTCCGCTGTAAAAAGTCTATTTCAGGGGCACTCCATTGCAAAAAGTCTTTTTATTCTTCTGTACAGCAGGGTTTTATTGTACAACTGTTTTATGTTTTTAATCTGTTCTTGTATTTTTCTTTAATTTTTTGTTTTTTTCCCCTGTAAGCGCTTTGGAAAAAAAGTGTCTGCCAAATGCATAAATATAAAACTATGGTATGAATATTAAATATTAAATATTAGCTTCATTTTGTGTAATTTAACCTTTAACATCACAACATAATCCTTTCTGTAGTTTACAACGAGACAATATTTACAGTTTTCACACTGGTTTAGACTGAAATTATCCCAAACTTTGGACACCTTGATCTGTTTTCATCTGGATCTTCAACATTTCCTCTACAGGTTGTAGTAACGGACATACGCCATCAGATGGCAGTGTCTTACACAATAAAAGCCTTTTCTCTGCTGCTGAATCTCCATCTGGGTCAAAACACAGTCATGTCCCATCAGAGTGAACTTTAATTGGTTACCATTCCAACAATTATTTTAATATAGAGTAGCTCCTTGTTTTGGATAATCCAACTAAAGCAAAAATGACTAGACGCACTCGGAGAGCGCAGACCTCCGCCAAGGCTGATCAGTGGCCCCCCCCCGTGGGTCCCCCCACGCCAAGGAGGTTATGTTTTTGCCAGGGTTTGTTTGTCTGTCTGTTTGTTTGTTTGTCTGTCCGTTAGTGTGCAACATAACTCAAAAAGTTATGGACAGATTTTGATGAAATTTTCTGGTCTGCACCCCCCCACCCCCGATCACCACCAAAATTTAATCATTTCTTCCTTATCCCATTTCCAACAAACCCTGAAAATTTCATCAAAATCTGTCCATAACTTTTTGAGTTATGCTGCACACTAACGGACAGACAAACAAACAAACAGACAGACAAACAAACCCTGGCAAAAACATAACCTCCTTGGTGGAGGTAAATATAAAAGTGAAAATGTGGGTCATTTAGCAACACTAATCTGTCCAATTGTCTCTTAAACCAGGGGTCTCAAACATGTGGCCTGGGGGCCAAATGCATCCCACCAAAGGTTCCAGTTTGGCCCATGGGATGAATTTACAAAGCGCAAAAATTCCACAGTCAAAACTGTGGAACTCATTTTAGTTCAGGTTCCACATACAGACCAATCTGATCTACAGTCAAATAACAGCAGAAGAACCGACAAAAAAGAATGACTGCAGATTTTTTTCTCCATTTGATGTGGAAAAAACCCCATTACATTATGTCTGTAAATAATGACAACTTCTAATTTTTGTCTTTGTTTAGTGCAAAAAATAACACTGAATTATGAAAATATTAACATTTACAAACTATCCTGTAACATAAAATGTGAATAACCTGAAACAAATATGAACAACCTGAAATGTCTGAAGAAAATTCAGCCCAATTTGAACTCTTTTCTTCCTGTTCCTCAGTGTTTAGTGTCTTTGTAGATCTGACCCATAATGCACAAGGACAAATGAGAAGTTGAGGCAGAATATTGTTAAAATAAAGCTGATTTTTCATCAGAAATTTCAGTTTTTTCAGGTTATTCACATCTTTTTTTTTTTGGATAGTTTATAAAAGTAAGTATTTTCATCATGTAATGGAGTTTTTTGCACTAGAACAAAGACAAAAATGTGCAGTTGTCATTATTTCTAGGTTATTCTGTTATTATTTTACTGGTCCGGCCCACTGCAGATCAAATCAGACTGAATGTGGAACCTGAAAGAAAATGAGCTTGAGAGCCCTGATTTAAAGGGTGAAAAAAAAAAAAAAAAAAAAAAAAAAACAATAAAAAGTGAGTTACAACACAAAAAGAAAAAGATCAATAAAGTTGAAGAGTTGGATGAAGAGGATAAAGAAGCAGCTGAAACCGTGTTTGGACTGTGTGTGTGGACTTTTTTAAGTTTCTCTTGTTGTTTGATTACGTGCCAACATCTCCAAACTTCCCAGAACAGGATGAGGAAGACGAACATTTCCTGGAGTGTTTTTTTTTTTTTTTTTTTTTAGACCACAGATCTGAGATAAGTGTGTCTTTGACTTCCTCTGACTGGCATCATGTGGACAGAACCGCAGGAGGACAGGGTCAACATGGAGAACCATGGAACATATGGGTTTGGATCACATTTAAAAGATCAAGTCAGACGGGGGGTTCCTCAGGGCTCCGTTATCAGGCCTCTTTTATTTGACATTTACATACTTCCCCTCCATGTGATTGTGGAATTTTAAAACAATGTCAACACGACTGCGTTGACCAGTGGCACCACTCCACTACAGACCTTTACATTTGCTCATAATTCAGTTATCTCTTTAAAACAGAGGTGTCAAACATGCGGCCTGGGGGCGAAATCCGGCCCACCAAAGGGTCCAGTTTGGCCTGTGGGATGAATTTGTGAAATGCAAAAATTACACTGAAGATATTTATCATTTTAGTTCAGGTTCCACATACAGAGCATAACCTCACTTATCATCTTCACATTCTCATACATACACACATACATACATACACACATACATACACACCTATATTGACATACCAGAAAAGTAAAAAAACAAAACAAAAAAAAACATACATACATCCTTGAAGGCAACACAGAATGAATAAACAATAAGACAAAGGATTCACACAAGGATTCTGTTGGGTCTCTGTAAACTTAATTTGATTCTGATTTGAATTGATAAAGCACTTTGTGACTCTGTCTGTGAAAAGTGCTCTATAAATAAATAAATTTACAAAGAGAACAACAGCAATCAAACAAAACACAAATAAACACACACACGAAAAACAAACAAAAATTGACCATCTCTATTTTAATTATTATTATAAATTAACCCTTTAAACCCTAGGCCTAAAATGGCCCACCTGTTTTTGGTTGTTTTTTTGTTGTTTTTTTTCTTATTTTGACTAAATAAAAAGTTGGAAGATATGCTTGGAGTGAGTCCATTTGCTTATTTTTCCAGAGCACTTTTTTTTTCCCCAGATCTTCCTAAATCTAGCATTCATTTACAATTTAGTGCATGTTATAATTCTGCTAAAACAGCTTCTGCTCCAGCCTCTATCCCAGACAGAAGGGAAATTACCTTAATGACCCAATTAAACCGACAAAGCCCAACGTCTCAGGTTTCAGAAACTGTTGGAAGTTTTCCAGTTACACAAACAGTGACAGTTCCATCCATCCAATCTGCATATGCCCAGGGTGTGTCAGCCGTGACACGTCAGGTTTTAAAGCAGGGGGGTCAAAGTCATGTTAGTTCAGTTCCACATTAAGCCAAATTTGATCTGAAGTGGGCCAGACCAGTCAAATAATAACATAATAATATAGAAATAATGTCAACTCCAAACTTTCCTTGATATTTTAGAGTGAAAAAAGTAAAATTATGTGATGAAAATGTTTACATCTACCAACTATCCTTTAAATCAGGGCTCTCAAACTCATTTTCTTTCAGGTTCCACATTCAGTCTGATTTGATCTGCAGTGGGCCGGACCAGTAAAATAATAACAGAATAACCTAGAAATAATGACAACTGCACATTTTTGTCTTTGTTCTAGTGCAAAAAAACTCCATTACATGATGAAAATACTTACTTTTATAAACTATCAAAAAAAAAAAAGATGTGACTAACCTGAATAATGAATGAATATGAAATACTTCAGAAAAATCAGCTTTATTTTAACAATATTCTGCCTCAACTTCTCATTTGTCCATGTGCATTATGGGTCAGATCTACAAAGACTCTAAACACTGAGGAACAGGTAGAAAAGAGTTCAAATTGTGCTTAATTTTCTTCAGACATTTCAGGTTGTTCATATTTGTTCAGGTTATTCACATTTTATTGTTACAGGATAGTTTGTAAATTTTTTGTAAATATTTTTTGCACTAAAACAAAGACAAAAATTTGAAGTTGTCATTATTTATAGACACAATGTAAGGTTTTTTGTTTTTTTTTTTGCATCAAACCCAGAAGAAAATCTGGAGTCTTTCTTTTTTGTCAGTTATTCTGCTGTTATTATTTGACTGTAGATCATATTGGTTTGTGAATCGATTCTGAATTGATGCAGGATGTTTTTTTTAATTAATAAATTGATTCGGAATCGATTCACAACAGATGAATGAACTGAAAGAATCAAGTTAGTTAAAAGAATCAGATTCCACCACTATATTTACAACAAAATGTGTGTAAATCCAAACTAATACTGTTGAGTAGAAAATGTAATTCTTAAGTTATAGCATTAAAGTGACACCTTACTTTAGATTTATTGACACAATTACTTTGGATTTATTAGTAAGTTATTTTTTGCAATTAATGCAACATCTTTGAACATTAAATAACCATATTTCGTGGAACAAGCTACATAACATTTTTAAACTAAAACCAACAAATTCCAACATTTTATTTCTTAGAGTGCACCCTGATTCTGCTGATAGGAAGCTAAACAGTAGGCTGTTTTATGGAGAAGGGGTGGGGTTACATAAGTTCTACTTCCTCCCACTCATTTCGAATATGGAAATGAAGTCATACTGTGTTTTCATTATGCACAGATTTTTGTTTTTTGTTTGTTTTGTTTTCTTACCTGTTTCATTTCTAAGGACTAAGTAGGATTATTTTGTTTTGTTGTATATTCAAAAAAAAGTTTATTTATCCCAACGGGGCAATTTAAAGTTACGAGTCAACAGCCAACCCCCCCCCACCCCCCCATGACCCCTTCAAACCCCGTCAAAGACCCCCATCCTCCTTCTCCTCCTCCTCCTCCTCCTCCTCCTCCTCCTCCTCCTCCTCCTCCTCCTCCTCCTTCTCCTCCTCCTCCTCCTCTAAGACTGACAGAGAAAACAGGAGTGGTGGATAATTATTTTCAGTCAAGCCTGACTTTGCCTCCCTGTGATTAATCTTAACCACTTACCGACAAATGATGATACAGCAGACTGTTTAATCTGGGCAGGGTGTGACCAGGAGAGCATCATGGGTAATGAATGAGCCCTTTGTCCTGGATTATTTATGGTTTGGATGAACTCCAGTCAGACGCTCAAGTCACATGGTACAAAATCTGGAGAAAAATAGACACGAATAACAAGTTATATGTGATTCTACCGAAGCAGAAAAAAGTGATAAACTGGAAACTGTAAAAGTATCTACAGTTCTTGTTCAATATCCTCATGCACATTTGTCTGAGAGTTAATTTAACCTGTAGAATTATTAACCCATAAAGACCCAGAGCTACTGTAGTGTCAGTTCCAAATGAATTTTTCCTCTATTTAGCCTTTCTTAAATGATTTATCATAATATTATCCTCTAGATTTGGCATTTGTCCTGTATTTAATTTAGATGCTCGTTAAAGCTCAGAGTAAATTCAATGGTTATTATGTCAGAAAACAGAAAAACTGAAGAAAAAGGGACTTTTTCGGCAAAAATATTCGTAACTAATCATAAAACAAACGTGTCCATCCACTGTCATTGATCCAACTCCATGGGTTTTACTGGTGAATCAGTGTTGTAGAAGATGACGGCGTTTCCACGGTAACTACGGAGCCTCTGAACTTCCAAATATGGTCATATCTGATGATGATTTAAAGCTGAGAAACTGTATTTGACACTGATTATTGACGTGGATTGATAGGATTAATGGATCAACAGGAATTAAACAGTTTAGATCAGTAGATGGTTTAGGTTAAAGGAGGACGTTTGGGTCTGTAAGGGTTAAAGGTGGACGTTTGGGTGTTTAAGGGTTAAAGGTGGACGTTTGGGTCTTTAAGGGTTAAAGGTGGACGTTTGGGTCTGTAAGGGTTAAAGGTGGACGTTTGGGTGTTTAAGGGTTAAAGATGGATGTTTGGGTCTGTAAGGGTTAAAGGAGGACGTTTGGGTGTTTAAGGGTTAAAGGTGGACGTTTGGGTCTTTAAGGGTTAAAGGAGGACGTTTGGGTGTTTAAGGGTTAAAGGTGGACGTTTGGGTCTGTAAGGGTTAAAGGAGGACGTTTGGGTGTTTAAGGGTTAAAGGTGGACGTTTGGGTCTTTAAGGGTTAAAGGTGGACGTTTGGGTCTGTAAGGGTTAAAGGTGGACGTTTGGGTTATTAAGGGTTAAAGGAGGACGTTTGGGTGTTTAAGGGTTAAAGGTGGACGTTTGGGTCTGTAAGGGTTAAAGGAGGACGTTTGGGTGTTTAAGGGTTAAAGGTGGACGTTTGGGTGTTTAAGGGTTAAAGGTGGACGTTTGGGTCTTTAAGGGTTAAAGGTGGACGTTTGGGTCTTTAGGGTTAAAGGTGGACGTTTGGGTGTTTAAGGGTTAAAGGAGGACGTTTGGGTGTTTAAGGGTTAAAGGTGGACGTTTGGGTCTGTAAGGGTTAAAGGAGGACGTTTGGGTCTGTAAGGGTTAAAGGTGGACGTTTGGGTCTGTAAGGGTTAAAGGTGGACGTTTGGGTCTTTAAGGGTAAAGGAGGACGTTGGGTGTTTAAGGGTTAAAGGTGGACGTTTGGGTGTTTAAGGGTTAAAGGTGGACGTTTGGGTCTGTAAGGGTTAAAGGAGGACGTTTGGGTGTTTAAGGGTTAAAGGTGGACGTTTGGGTCTGTAAGGGTTAAAGGAGGACGTTTGGGTGTTTAAGGGTTAAAGGTGGACGTTTGGGTCTTTAAGGGTTAAAGGTGGACGTTTGGGTCTTTAAGGGTTAAAGGTGGACGTTTGGGTCTGTAAGGGTTAAAGGTGGACGTTTGGGTGTTTAAGGGTTAAAGGTGGATGTTTGGGTCTGTAAGGGTTAAGGAGGACGTTTGGGTGTTTAAGGGTTAAAGGTGGATGTTTGGGTCTTTAAGGGTTAAAGGAGGACGTTTGGGTGTTTAAGGGTTAAAGGTGGACGTTTGGGTCTGTAAGGGTTAAAGGAGGACGTTTGGGTGTTTAAGGGTTAAAGGTGGACGTTTGGGTCCTTTAAGGGTTAAAGGTGGACGTTTGGGTCTGTAAGGGTTAAAGGTGGGACGTTTGGGTTATTAAGGGTTAAAGGAGGACGTTTGGGTGTTTAAGGGATAAAGGTGGACGTTTGGGTGTTTAAGGGTTAAGATGGACGTTTGGGTGTTTAAGGGTTAAAGGTGGACGTTTGGGTCTGTAAGGGTTAAAGGTGGACGTTTGGGTGTTTAAGGGTTAAAGGTGGATGTTTGGGTCTGTTAGGGTTAAAGGAGGACGTTTGGGGGTTTAAGGGTTAAAGGTGGACGTTTGGGTCTTTAAGGGTTAAAGGAGGACGTTTGGGTGTTTAAGGGTTAAAGGTGGACATTTGGGTCTGTAAGGGTTAAAGGTGGACGTTTGGGTGTTTAAGGGTTAAAGGTGGACGTTTGGGTTATTAAGGGTTAAAGGAGGACGTTTGGGTGTTTAAGGGTTAAAGGTGGACGTTTGGGTCTGTAAGGGTTAAAGGTGGACGTTTGGGTCTGTAAGGGTTAAAGGTGGACGTTTGGGTCTGTAAGGGTTAAAGGTGGACGTTTGGGTCTGTAAGAGTTAAAGGAGGACGTTTGGGTGTTTAAGGGTTAAAGGTGGACGTTTGGGTGTTTAAGGGTTAAAGGTGGACGTTTGGGTCTGTAAGGGTTAAAGGTGGACGTTTGGGTCTGTAAGGGTTAAAGGTGGACGTTGGGTGTTTAAGGGTTAAAGGTGGACGTTTGGGTCTGTAAGGGTTAAAGGTGGACGTTTGGGTCTTTAAGGGTTAAAGGTGGACGTTTGGGTGTTTAAGGGTTAAAGGTGGACGTTTGGGTGTTTAAGGGTTAAGGTGGACGTTTGGGTCTGTAAGGGTTAAAGGTGGACGTTTGGGTGTTTAAGGGTTAAAGGAGGACGTTTGGGTGTTTAAGGGTTAAAGGTGGACGTTTGGGTCTTTAAGGGTTAAAGGTGGACATTTGGGTCTTTAAGGGTTAAAGGAGGACGTTTGGGTCTGTAAGGGTTAAAGGAAGACGTTTGGGTCTGTAAGGGTTAAAGGTGGACGTTTGGGTGTTTAAGGGTTAAAGGTGGACGTTTGGGTGTTTAAGGGTTAAAGGTGGACGTTTGGGTCTGTAAGGGTTAAAAGTGGACGTTTAGGTCTTTAAGGGTTAAAGGAAGACGTTTGGGTCTGTAAGGGTTAAAGGTGGACGTTTGGGTCTGTAAGGGATAAAGGTAGACATTTAGGTCTTTAAGGGTTAAAGGTGGACGTTTGGGTCTTTAAGGGATAAAGGAAGACGTTTGGGTCTTTAAGGGTTAAAGATGGACGTTTGGGTCTGTAAGGGTTAAAAGTGGACGTTTGGTTCTTTAAGGGTTAAAGGTAGACATTTAGGTCTTTAAGGGTTAAAGGTGGACGTTTGGTTTATTTAAGGGTTAAAGGTGGACATTTGGGTCTTTAAGGGTTAAAGGTGGACGTTTGGTTCTTTAAGGGTTAAAGGTGGACATTTGGGTCTTTAAGGGTTAAAGGAAGACGTTTGGGTCTTTAAGGGTTAAAGATGGACGTTTGGGTCTGTAAGGGTTAAAAGTGGACGTTTGGTTCTTTAAGGGTTAAAGGTAGACATTTAGGTCTTTAAGGGTTAAAGGTGGACGTTTGGTTCTTTAAGGGTTAAAGGTGGACATTTGGGTCTTTAAGGGTTAAAGGAGGACGTTTGGTTCTTTAAGGGTTAAAAAAAACATAATACAGACAGTTTAGACAAATAAAGATGCAGATAAGACGTGTTTACACAATTCAACTCAACAAAACCTTATCGAACTCAGCTGATCTAAACCAACCATTTAAGGCTGTTTTAGTGTAAAACCATTCAACATGTCCGCCACAGGCAAAGGACAGTGGAATATTAGAAGAAAAGGGATTTTTTTTTTTGTGAGAAATTAAAGAATTGTATTTAATCAAAAGATCCATGTGAATGTTAAACTGTTTCACTGATAACCTCCGAGATCTCCGAACGTAAACATTCTTTTTCCAGAATGTTCCAATGCAAATACATGAACAAAAGTGAACACGTTCCCCTCACATGAGGTTCCATTTCAATGTCATGCAGCTCAGATCACTAACGTATGACCTTAAAAAGATGACAAGAAATGATGACAACTACAATGTTTTTACTTTTTTTTAATGTAAAAAGTAAAATTACATGAAAATATTACATTTACAAACCATCCTTCAACAAAAATTGTGGCTCAGGTGGTAGAGCCAAGGTCCAATAACCGAAGGGTTGGCGGTTCGAATCTCGCTCTGTCCTTGACAGTCAGGTGTGTCCTTGGGCAAGACACTTCACCCTCCCTGCCTCCAGTGCCACCCACACTGGTGTATGAGTGTTCGGTGGTGGTGGGAGGGGCCGTAGGCACGAGTTGGCAGCCACGCCTCCGTCAGTCTGCCCCAGGGCAGCTGTGGATACAGCTGTAGTTTACCACCACCAGAGGGAGGATGTGAGAGCAAATGAAGAATGGGTCAATAATGTAAAGTGCTTTGGGTGTCTAGAAAGGCGCAATATAAATCCAATCGATTATTATTTTTATTATTAATAACCTGAACAAATATGAACAAACTGAACTGTCTTAAGAGTACTGAAGAGGATTAGGGACACTGGGAAAATAAATAAATACATAAATCAATCAAAAAATAAAAAGTAAGGTCCAATATATTTTATTATTATTCTGAGAAAAAAGTCAGAATTCTGACATTTTTTTTGTCCTCAGAATTCTGTCTTTTTTCCCCCAGATTAATAATAAAAATATATATTGGACCTTTTTTTTTTTTCCCCCAGTGGTCCTAATCCTCTTCTGTATATAAGAGAAGTCAGTGTAATTGTATCGATATTCTACCTGTTACTGAAAGTTTTGTGTATTTGTAGATCCACTCTGATCTGCATGTTTTACTGAATATGTGCAAATACGAAGCTGAGGCAGAGTGTGTTTTTTTTTTTCATAAATTTTAGTTTGTTGATTATTGTTCATGTTATTCACATTTTTTTTAAAGGATAGTTGTTCAATGTAAACATTTTCATAATATAATTTGACTTTTTTTTTTACTCTAAACCATAGAAGTTAGAAATAAAACTTTTGTAACTGACATTATTTCTCTATTATTCTGTTGTTTTTTAACTGCTCTGATCATATTTGGTTGAACATGAACTCAGCTGAGTTTGACAGCTCTGCTCTGAACCAAACTGGACCTCTGCTGATGAAGTTTTACCTGGACGTGATCACAGCTGACTGATGCAACAACAGGAAAAATACCAGTCAGTTTGTGACTCACATGTTTAGTCCTGGTGTAAAGCTCTGGAGATTTGGAGTGAACGGGCCCAAACATGCAAAACACCGAAACACACTGAAACACACCAAAATGTGAAACAGTGGAAAACCCCGACATGAACCGTCTAGGTCCAACCCTCAGGGCGGAAGAACGGATGCAACAGGGAATTAAACCAAATTAACCTCTGTCAACAGGAGAGGTCAAAGGTCAACACGGTGACCTGTGGAGAGTTCAACACCTCGGAGACAAAAAAGAGGAGGAGAAGCATTTAGGAGAGGAAAGAGGGCAGTTGGTCAGCAGTCACTTTTCCATTGACCCTCAAATATAATTTACACATAAAAATGTGCCAAATGAAAAAACGTCAAATTCGCCCAAACTCTCATTTTTTAATGAAAAGTTTTTGCTCTTTGAAGAGGTGGTTTTTTGGGCGTAGCAGAATTGGTATATCAGACAAAACTACAATGGACAGCCTTTTTTCCACAACTAGAGTCACATGAATAAAACTAGAAAAGTACTTCAATCATTTGTTTCTTGTGTCAGTTTCAACATTCCTGAAAATTTCATGAAAATCCTTCCATAACTTTTTTAGTTATCTTGCTAAAAACAGACACCCCCCCCACCCCACCCCCCATCAGATCATGACAAATTAATTCCTTTTTTGGTCTTTATCAGTAAAACAAAGTCTGTCCTTGATGTTAACAGTAACATTCCACACCCAGCATCAATACCTGGAAATAAGCTAACATTAGCATTGAGCATTAGCATTTTTCAACCCTGTTACATGCAGGGTGATCAGATATGGTTATTAGTTTTGTTGACATGTTAACTTTATATCATTGTTGGAAAAGTGACTGCCGACATGTTTCTTTATATCATTCCTGTCGTTCTGAGCATTTATCTGTTACATTTATGTTATGATCTACAGGGTGTCCCATAAGTCTCCATACATAGGAGACATAATACATGTGGTTCTAACATGTATTTCTTTATATTTCCTCTTTATAGTTCTTCAGCAGTGGAGGACACGCATTGAAATGTGTTCCAGACAAAATGGCAGTCATATAAAGCATATTATATAAATAAAAATGATTTATGTCAAGAAACATTTATTTTTCCTATGTATGGAGACTTATGGGACACCCTGTATAATCCAAAGTAGTGTGTATGTCAACCCTGTTACTCTAATTTCAACCCTGTTACCATATCTTTTTTTTCTTTTTTTTTCTTTTTTTTAAAGTAAGCTCAAAGTGTCAGAATCTGCTCTCACATTGTTACAGAGAACAAATATAACAACGACTTGCTCTTAAGTGGACTTGAAGACCTGAGTCACTGTTCTATATGTCCGTATTTGGTTCCTCGTCATGTGGTCTGGATGGCGTTCTGCTGACAGTCACAGGGTTTCAACACGGCGTGAAACCATGTGACTGAAACCGACCGCAAGATGACGAGCACGAAACGCTCACAGTGAAACCACGACCTCCATCTGAACCTCCTCATGACACCGTCGGGCTGCGAAAAACCTCCACACCTTCCACTAGTGATGTGTGTCAGGGACCAGCAGGGGGCGCCAAACCCCTGACGACCTGAGGAGCAGGGGTCAAAGGTCACACTTGTTTGAATTAGAGGTGAAGCCTCAGTGTCGTTAACCTGCAGCTGGAATGTTAAGGCTCATTATCTGATCAGACCCAGTCCCACTGGAGTCAACTGCAGCTCCAGAGAAATGAAGAAACCAACAGGCATGGGACTCATGTGGAGTTCCTCCTCAATAAACATCCTGTAAATACTCAACATGTGGTAAAAGTGTTTGGAAAAGATGGGAAAGAAAGACATGATGTGGGAAAGTTTCCACCGTAATGACAACAAATCAACTCCCCCCCGAAAAACCCTCTGCTTTATGTCTGTGATTCAATTTTATTTGATCAAGAAAAAGTATGACGGTGTATTAGGGCACATAAGAAAATAAAAACACTGGTCACTACGAGAATAAAGTCAGAAAATATTGACATAAAATCTGTAATTTTATGAGAATGAAGTTGAATACAAAAAGAGTCAGAATTTTATGAGAATAAAGTCATGGTTAAAAAAAAAAAAAATCATAATTTAACGAAAATAATGTCGTCCTTTTCTGAGATTAGTCTTAATATTTTGAAAATAAATTTGCAATAGTGTGATAAATAATGTATATTTTATATTGTCCAACCAAGGACTGGAGTTAAGAATTAGCACTAACTATAAACTATATGCATCACATCAGCTGGAAACTTGTAATTATGTTTGACTGCATTGTCCCTGTCAAATAAGTAAATAAATAAACCATAAGTTAAAAAAAAAAAAAATCTTACTATGAAGATGTGAAACAAGTATATTCTGTTGAACCACATCTGTAGAGTTGAACTAGTTGAACTCACTGTTCTAAAGGGTTCTAAAGGTAATATTCTCCAAACCACATGGGGGCAGTGTGTATAGACCCTCAGCAGTCTGTAGAATGTGGACTGATCTGGGATCTGCTAAAGTGAACCTCTCAGACCCAGACACGGGTTTACTGTCCACGTCTGGACAACAGTTTCACACCTTTATAAAAAAAAAACAACAAAAAACTGTCCACCCCAAAGGACATTCCATTAAAAAAAAAAAAAAAAAAAAAAATCAGAAAAAATTGTTGCATCATGATGTTTCCAATATAATGCAATTATTTATTTACGAAAGCCCAAACTTGTACTTTCCTGGGTCTCAGGAGGTTAAATATCATGTAATAAACACACACACATATGTGTGTATATATATATATATATATATATATATATATATATATATATATATATATATATATATATATATGTATAACTTCAAATGCTTTTCAACTTTAGACTAATTTTGAGAAATAAAATAAACCTAAAAAAAAATCTAGAAACTTTTTTCATAATTCATGAAAGGGTTAAAAAAAAATTGTATCATTTTCTAATCGTTAGATAATATTGTCTTATTTAAGAAAACTTAAGTGTAATTTTCTTCCTGCACTGGCAGATAATTGTACTTGAAATAAGACATTTTAACCCAGTAATGAATTTAATTTTCTCCTTTTTGTTTCTGCCTTTTTTTGCAGTTCAATAAATGGAGATAAATCATTGAAGAAAAGTTAAATATAAAGAAAAATATTTAAGAACTGTCACAAAAGTAGCTCTGGGTCTTTATGGGTTAAACAGGAGAGAGAAAGTAATCAAATAGTCAGTGGTTTTGATGTCCCTGGTCCGGTACCGGGTCCGGTCTGTGGTTCTGGATCCGGTTAATGGTCTTGATGTCCCTGGTCCGGTACCGGGTCCGGTCTGTGGTTCTGGATCAGGTTAATGGTTTTGATGTCCCTGGTCCGGTACCGGGTCCGGTCTGTGGTTCTGGATCCGGTTAATGGACCCATGTTGACAGCAGGAGGAGGCAGAGAGGCGCGAGGAGGAGCAGGAGGCGTGGCCTGTAGGTGCTGTGGGTGGAGCTTCAGGCTGGTCGTGCACCGGTCCTACTCTCAGACCGGAGGAGTCACGGGCTGAAGGAGCGGCTCAAACTTTCCTCACGGGCCGTCGGTCAGTGCGCGCGCGTGTTTGACCGTTGACGCACCGGAGGAGGACGCACGGCGGGGACGCACGAGCCCGGACCGCTGGGAACCGCTTGGAGGGCACGGGAGCGCCTTTTTTTTTTTTTTTTTTTGGGCCCGGATTGGAGTTTAGGTTTTGCAGGAGGACTCCCCATGAGACAAAGACCGGAGAGTCCTGTAGGTCCACGGTGACGCACGGGCGGAGCGGCGCGCGCCCCCTCAGGAGCTCCGGGAGGAGACGCGCGCGCACTCCAACTCCACCGTATTTTTATGGAATTTCACTAAAAACACATGAGTTGGATTGACCGCACGAGGGGCTTCCACGGACTAAACCCCTGGGATTAAAAGAACCAGGACCAATGGATAACTTCTTCTCAGAGGTAGGAGGACTTCCATCAGTTTACACCTTTACCTTCAGAACTTTAACCCTTTAAGACCCAAACATCCACCGAAGACCACAACCACCCACTGATCCAGACCGTTTAACATCTGCTGATCCACCAAACCAATCAGAACATGTTAATAATCAGTGTAAAATACAGTTGGACCTCCATTGTCAAAGGATACAATGAGGAAAAATGTCTCTAAAGTAAGGAAAAAATGAACCAGAAAACTTTGAAATATGGCATAAAAGTGAACAAATCCTTCTAAAGTGAGAAGAAAATGAACAAAATATTAAAAAATGAGCAGAGTTTATTCTGTGAACCCTCTAAAACCTAAAGCATCTACTGATATTAACTGTTTAACACCTGTTGATCCACTAAACCTATCAATACATGAACACACTGGGTTTATGATCAGTTATTGCTTAAAAAAAAGTCACTTTTTCTTGAGTTTTCCTGAACATCTATTAGTTAAATGTAGGAAAATCCATGATTTCCAGTGGAAAATACAAAACACAATGGGTAATATTCTAATAAATGATGATAAATCACTGAAGTAAGGAAAGTGAACCCATACAAACCCAGAGCCACTTCAGAGTCAGTTCACAGAGGAATATTTCTGTACGTTTCACCTTCCTTAAGTGGTTTATCAGCATTTAGGATCATATTGTCTTCTGTATTTTGTGCTTCTTTCAGTCTAAATCTGGTATTTCCTGTATTCAATTCACTGGTCATGTAGTTTGTTCATTAAAGATCAGATTACAGTTGATGTTTATTCTATCAGAAAACAGATCAAACTGAATAAACAGTGTCCTTTTTCAGTTCAGTCTGTCATGAACTGAACATAAACCCAGTGTGTCCATCCACTGTCATTGATCCAATTCCATGGGTTTGACTGGTGAATCAATGTTGGAGAAGATGACGGCGTTTCCACGGTAACTACGGAGTCTCTGAACGTCCAAATATGGTCATATCTGATGACCATGAAAAGAAGAAGAACTGTATTTTACACCAATTATTGACATGGATTGATAGGCTTGGTCAGTTTGTTTGTTTTCTTTGTTAATTTTTTGTTGTTTTTTTTAATTTTCTTGTTTTTCTTATTATTTACTTCATTTCATGTGCATTTTTGTTAATGTTCTCTTTTTTTTTTTCGATTATTGTTTATTTTCTTGATCATTTTGCTCATTTTTGGCCAGTTATTTTGTTGAATTTCTTAGATTATTTACTTAACTTTTGTTCATGTTCTCACTTTTGTTGCGTTATTTTTGGCTTCATTGATTGTTTAGTCAATTTTTTGTCATTTTTTTGTCAAACTGACAACTACGAAAAGATGATAAACTGTATTTTACACCAGTTATTGACATGTATTGATAGGTTTAGTGGATCAACAGGTGTTACACAGTTAATATCAGTAGATGCTTTAGGTTTTTAAGGGTTAACAGAATAAATAGAAATGATGAAAATTCCAAAATTTTCAAGTATTTTGCTCATTTGCTTCTCAATTTGGACGGATTTGTTCACTTTTATGCCATATTTGAAGGTTTTTTGTTTAATTTTTTCCTTATTTTTCAAGTATTTTGTTCATTTGAGAAATTTCTGTTCATTTTATCCTATGAATAATAGAGGTCAAACTGTATTTTACTGTATTTTACACCAATTATTGACATGTATTGATAGGTTTAGTGAATCACCAGGTGTTAACAGTTTATATCAGTAATGGTTCTGTTCTCCAGTGGATGTTTGAGTCTTTAAGGGTTAAATAAATTGCACCAAACTGATCAGAACCACAGGATAAAGCAACAAAACCTGCATTAATGAACCCGGATCAGGTCCATTTGGAGGGTTCGTGCGGTTCCGAAGGTTCACATGTAACTTTGTAAACTCTGAGAATAAATAATGGAGTAGAATAATGAAAATGTGAAGGAGTTGGAGAAAGCAGGTCCCAGTGGAGCTCTGGTATTTCCGCACCTCTTTCCTCGTTCCTCCAAGAAAAAGAAAAAAAAAAAGTCATGTAGAGCTATTAATAGAAGCCTAGACCTGCATCTGATCAGACCTGGAGCGGGTTCTGGGTTGGATCTGGTCCAGGATGGGGGGTTTAGTCAGACTTTTTACAGTGTATTCCCGTCGGTTTTAATAAATATGAAGTACTTTCCATCAGTATTTGCATTTTCTGCTGCTTTATCCGTCTGCTCCACAACATCTCACAGCTTCATATCGTCCTGTTTCATCCACTGTCGTTCATTCAACAGCTTTAGTTCCTTCTACAGTTCATCATCTTCTTCCTGTCGAATGTAAAAATCTGTGAAAGTGAAGGATGAAAGTGTTTGGTTTATGGATGACTTTTACATCCTCCTCCTCCCCCTTCAGTCAAGTTCACTCTAAAACCCTCAGAATAGAGCTGAAAACATGGTGTTTTTGAGCCACAAAGCTGTTTTTGTAGAAATACATGATATGTTTTTGATACAAAATCAGTAGGTGATGTTTTTCTGAGTGTAACTGCAGCGTGCATGGACACTAAACTGAAATCTGTAATGAGTGAAAATGAAAGTAAAAACAGACAGAACTGTTCAGAGAATCAGCTGTTCTTCCACCAGAGTCAAATATTTTCAGTTTTTCACTCTTTTTCTGCTGGTTTTTAATTCTGTTGTTGATAGAAAAAGTCAGTGGCTGAGGTTTTTTCTGCATTCCTGTTCTTTTTTCTGCTTTTGGTTTTTTTTTTCTGCATTTTTGTTGTTTTTTTTCTGCATTTGTGTTCTTTTTTCTGCGTCGTGTTTCTTTGTTCTGCATTTTGTTTTTTTTTTTCTGCGTTTTTTGGGTTTTTCCTCCTCCGTTCCCTCCTGGTCTTTTTTTTTCTCCGTTTCTGTATCTTTTTTTCTCCCTTCCTGGTTCTTTTTTCCCCAGTTCCCTGTTCTTTTTCTCCGTTCCTCTTTTTTTTTTTCCTCCGTTCTTGTTCTTTTTCCTCTGTTTCCTGTTCTTTTTTTCCCCGTTCCTGTTTCTTTTTCTACTTTCCTCTTTTTTTTTCCTCCTTCTTGTTCTGTTTTTTCTCCTCCTGTTCCTTTTCCGTTTTCTGTGTGTCATCTTCTTTTTTTCCTCTGTTTCCTGTTCTTTTTTTCTCTGTTTTCCTGTTCTTTTTTTTCTGTTTTCATCTTCTTTTTCCTCTGTTCCTGTTATTTTTCTGCGTTCCTCTTCTTTTTTCCTCCGTTCCTCTTTTCCTGTGTTCTTGTTCCTGATCCGCCGCTGGCTTTCAGTCCGACAGGTGTTTGAGTGGTGCTTGCTGAATCATGAGGTGGATGAAACAGGTTCCAGGTGGGTTTGATCTTCACTCCCACCCTGATCACAAACGTCTGGGAGGTTTATTCTGTGGTCGTGACTCACGGATGGTTTACGATATTACGTTTCCCACACCTTTTCTTTTCTTTCCTTGCTGTTGTGGTGACGTCAACCAGGTAACGGCAGAAACAACTGAGTCACCTCCTGAACACTTTTCCTTTCGGTTTTTTTTTATTTTTTCTTACGTCAGTTTGGCTTCGAGTTTTTAGGAAAGTGTTGTTCATCTGATGACAAACACTTTAAATTCATGTAAAATGGACCAAAATATGAGCCTCCACATAATGACGTGTACCCGTCCTGGACAGGAAACACATTCACCCGTCAGCGGCTGGGAGGGGGCGTCGACGTCCTGAGTCTATTTATAGACGTGGACTGACTCCGGTCCAGACGGTTCTGACTAGGGATGCAATTATCCATCTAATCCATTAATCATTAGTTGGTTGACCTTATCGATCGATTAAAGATGCAGGAGACTTCATGACCAGTTTTCATCAAATCTGTCAAACCTCACTCATCCTCAGTTTCATGAATCTGTCAGTCTGTCTGTCATTACTCACCTGAATCTCTTGTAATTACGGTGAACAGTTTCTTAGTGGTCATCGACCAGAAACAAACCATGTGTTTACATTCAGAGCCAGTAGGGAACTCGGGCATCTCTGGAATTTTGTCACGACGTGCATTGTGGGGAAACGCTGGTTTTGCTCTGCTCTCTGGCGGCGGCAGCTGCTACAGACCCGGCGTGGAAATGGCAGGAGGCTCCCTTCCCTCTATGCATATTCCTCCAGCCATTCTTCGTCGTGTTTCATCCATATAATATCATATGGTCGCGCCGCTGTCAGGCAGCGGCACGAGCCTTCGCTTCCCACAACGAACATTGCGACAAAATTCCTCAGATGCCCGAGTTCCCTCCCAGCTCTGTTTTGTAACACATGGTTTGTTTCTGGTGGATGGAAACTAAGAAACTGTTCACCATGAGGAAGAGATTCAGGTGAGGAATGACAGACAGACTGACAGATTCAGGATACTGAGGGATATGACTGAGGTTGGACGGATTTGATGAAAAATTGGTCACGAAAGTCTCCCACACCTTCAAAGATTAATTGATAAGCGGCGATTTTCCCTGAGAACCCTGAATTTCTCTTTCAATATGGTCCATAAGAATAAAAGCTAAATATTGTTATACACTCCATGTAAAAAACATGTCATATTCCTTAATGATTGATTTATTGAACCATTGGATACAGTCAGTGTTTCCTGTGGAATTCATCTGTTGATGTGGTGGTGCTGTAATGGGGGTTACATGTGCATGCATTTTGTCGATGGGTGGGGGGGTTACTCGGCCACACTGTGCAGCTTGGCTGGGGGATGCGTGCGTGTTGTTGGTAACCGTGCACATGCGTGCATCACTTTCTGTCCTACTTCTAATACTATGGAGGTACGGGGTGGTGCAGTCTGTGCCCCACAGAAGTGAAAGTGAGACTTTTTGCTCATTTATCTTTTCCCCACCTCCTGAAGCTTCGCAAACCTGTGACCGTGGACTAGACCCAACCTCCAGGGAAAACTCTCCGATCCGATACCAACCCCACATTTGTGTATCGCTCCCACAAACAGACGGTCAGCCTGTGTTTGGCTCCACCATGTCCATAAAGCCAGTCTAACACGTCACCGCCATGACCTGGTTCAATGACCGGCTATCCCAGCCGCGGCGGTCGCAGCGCGGACAAACCCTGCAGCCTTCAGACAGGTGTGGACAAGGGCAATTAACCAACAATTAATAATTAATCAAGTAAATTCTTATTGACAATCATTAGTTGATTAATTGTTTACATCCCTAGTTCTGCCTGAAGCACTGTAATTAGAGACGCAGAGGAACCCTTCCCACTAAAGGATGTGTCGCCATCAACACGTTCAGTTCAGACCAGGACTTGAATGACGGTGACCTTTGACCTCCAACAGAAACACTGAGTCACAACGTCCATCGCATTGATTTTAAAATTTTAATATTTGTTATAAATGGCTTTCAGAAGATATCAGGATCAGGAGATAATCCGGAGATAAATGACAAAAATAAACTAAAGGAAGGAAGGAACATCAGTATAGTTGATTTTATTTCTTTTTAGTGCATTTATTCATATATTTAGTATTTATTTTCAGGGTTTTTTCCCTGTAAATGCTCAGATGACTGTTTTTATGCGCATACTTCCTCTGATGAACAGATTTCCACTGCTTTTCCACAAATTCAACATGAAACTCTCCATAAGGTGTTGTGTGTTTTGGTTTTAGCGTGTTGCCTTCATGTTCCGTTTAAGTGTCGGCGCTCTTTGCCTTTATTTTTATATTTGCATCCTCCTGGTGCTCCAGATCATCTGCTCTGTCACTATCGTATTCTTATCTGAGACTGTGTTGTGTGATCAGACCGCAGTGGTTTCCAGTGTTCCTGATGCTCAGATGCTGTCTGGATCTGATCAGCGTCTTTGTCTTCGCGTAACGTCCACATTCCTCCAGACGCTGCTTTACTTCCTCGTCAAATGGCCTTTCCCTTAAAGACTGGCCTCTTGTTTCAGCTGTGATCCCTGGCAGATACAGAGGCAGCCAGGCCGTATTTTGAGACGATTGTGCAACGGCTGCCTGCTCCTGCCGCTCACAAATACACCCCCCTCACCCCCCCACCCCCGCTTCCAGATGTACCAACACCCGTCATGAGACCGACTCTGCTGCAGGAAAAGAAAAACCCTTAAAGCCAGAGTGTTTCTTTGTTCAGCCTGAGCACTCACACCAGCACCTACCAGCCTGCACCCAGTCTGACAACCTTTGACCCCCCTCATAACCGCGGCGAAAACCTCACCGGGTTTGAAACCAGCGAGTCGACCAATGAGAGAGCAGGAAGTCTTTAAACGCTCAGACCGTTACAGCGGAGGAACCGGTTTTAATGGCTTTCATGTTTCCTTTAACCCTTTATGAAACGCACACTGCAAATAATAACTCACTCATATTGAGTTAAAACCCTCCTGTTCAAGTAAAAGTATCTGCAAGTGTGATAAGAAAATTACACTTATCAGGTTTTCTTAAAATAAGACAATATTATCTGAGGTTATAGAATGATAAAACGCTTATTTTAAGCAGAATATACTTGATTCAAGTAGAACTGCAACTGATTAATCCAGTGGTTCCCAAACTTTTTTGGCTTGTGACCCAATTTTAACATCACAAATTTCTGGCAACCCCAGACATTCAAAACAGAGACATTTTTTTGGCTAAAATTAATTTTTTTGATCTTGTAATAGTTTGCTATACTATGTTACAAATAAACGTTAATTTTAGACGACATTTAGTCTATATAATGTATATTATTATGGACGGAGGCAGAAAGGCCAGGTGTAGATTACTGCATGAAGGGAGAATTGGATTTTCCTTGGTCAGGATATGTACAGTCAGTCCAGCTTGGATTTACAAGGCTGACATTAATACTGAACAAACAAGAACTCAAACTATGAATTATGAAAGAGCTGCAGCATCTGAAACTGACCACAAGTGAACATTTGACAGATAAACAGAACCACAGTGCTGCAGTTTCAGACTCACAGTTTGTCACGTCTTATATGTGTTGTGATTGTCTCTGTCAACTTACCACATACTGTTTATTAGTAATTTTTAAAATTTTTATCAATTACTAGAAATTTCAGGCGACCCCACGTGGGGTCCAGACCCCAAGGTTGAAAAACACTGGATAATTGAGTAGGTGCTTGAAGCGAATGCAAAAAATTCATGATTCGATTAATCGCTGGAAATTGATGAAGTGAAATTAATTCTGTTGCAGTTTTCCTGAATTGAGCTTCTTTGGGCGTCACAATAAGCGTCTGTGTGAAACACAACAGTGGAACCAATGTTTTAACAGCAGAGAAATGAAGGAAACAAGCTGTGATTCAGGAGAATTGGTGGAACGATAATTTGCCCAAACTCGTTTTTAGATTAAAAGTTTTCGCGCTGGTAAAAGGTGGTTTTTCAGGTGTAGTGCAAATAGTTTATCACACAAAACTGCAATGGAAAGACCTTTATCCACAACTAGTCACATAAAAAAAAACAAAAAAACAAAGCGGATGTTGACGGACGTTACAACAAGAGAAGAAGAAGAGTTTGTGGACAGACAGTAAAGGGAATCATTTTTTAAATTTAGTACGAGATAGAGGGTTAATATATAATAATATTGAATATATCTGTAAATCAACATGACATTTATGTTCATTTCCATGTTTATGAAATGACTTCTCATGTCATCTCCTGATAATAAATAAATAAATCTTTGCAGGGGTTAAGGGTTAAAGCTTCAGATTCAGCTTCAGATTCAGATCGTGCAGGTCCAGGAGGTCTGTTCAGGTTCAGGTGCGGGCATCAAACCCTGAAGCCGCGGCAGGACGAGGCAGGTTCAGCTGCCGTCTGTGATTGGCTGAGCTCCAGGTGTGTGTTGACACGGCCGAGGCGTTGGCTGGGATTGGCTTTGTTTGAACTGGTTGGCGTGGTCTTGGGTCGGCTTCACCTGTCCGCCAATCGGAGCGCGGGGTTGTCACGGCGACCGTACGAGTCTCACCACGTGTATCATCACACACTGACGTAATCTGAGGACATGCCGGTGTGTGTGTGTGTGTGTGTATGTATGTATGTGTGTATGTGTGTATGTGTATGTGTGTGTATGTATATGTGTGTGTGTTTATGTGTGTGTGTGTTTTGTTGCACATCATTTCCGTTGTGTATTTGTTTTAATCATATCCTTTACTATGAGAAACCACTCGACTGATTTAAGAAGATATTTTTAGAGCAGATGATAACAAAACACACAGACCTTTATTGATCCCTGAGGGGAAATTCACGTTCACTTTTATGTTTTTTTTATTTTTTAATTTTGTTTTTATTATTTTATTGTATAGTTTTGTGGATATAATGGTGTTACCCCGACCATCGCTGCCGGATCTCCTTGGTGTTTTGTCGATAACTCAGACAGATTTGGTTGGATTTCTTCTCCTTCATAACTAGGGGTGTGTATTGGCAAGAATTTGGCGATACGATACAAATCACAATACTATGATCATGATACGATAAATCACAGTATATCCCAATACTGTAAACATGGTGATATTTTTTTTTTTTGTTTCTGTTTTTAAAAGATTATTTCCTGGAAAAAACTTGTAGTGCAGCATTTGGATAAATAACGCGGCTTTACCAGAACAAAAATCACACAAATAAATAAATAAGTTTTACAGACATTACAGTTTAAGATCCTGCTTAAATGTTCGTATTCTATTACGAAAGAATACACAGTGTTCAGTCCCTGAATCATCCAACATCAGAACATTATTTTTGTGCAGTTCCCAATAAAACAAACAAACAAACAAACAAACTAATATTTACTTCTTTCAGACAGTAAAAAGTGCTTTTAGGATGCTTGAAATAACTGTTATCAATTTCCAAAAACTACATGTATGACCTGCAATATCACAATACTGCTTTTGTAGTATACAAACAACAGAGCAAAATACCCATGTGAATATAGAAATAAAAGATCATGATAAACAAAAAAGAAAAACAAAAATGAATCTCAGCCATATCTGCATTTGAATAAATACTTAAAAATATTGATACAGTACTTTTTAATATCGATACAGTATCATGAAGTGAAATATCATGATATATTGTGAAACCGATATTTTCTTGCAGCCCTGTTCATATCCAACATAGTGGAAGAACCTGTGGATTTCAGTTTTATAAGTCAATAAATCATCATAACAGGTCGATTGAGGTCAAATGTGGTTCATATTGATGTTCTGTCAACCATACAGAGTTCATATGGACTCATTTTATTCAACAGGTGGAGTTTTGGGGGAAAATTAGTTTCTCTGACCTTTAACCCTTAGTGATCTGAGCCTATTTTGTCTGTTTTTCAGTCCTTTGATTTTGCCTTTATATACTATATAACGAAATGTTTACTATACCCATGTTTGGTGTCTTTTTTTCAGCACAACTTCATTTATACATCTGTCTATTATTTTTTCACTTTAACCTACTATAAAAACACATAAGGAGGGAAAACACAAAAAAATATATAAAATCTGATTTGAAAACTGTATATAATTTATTGCATAAATAAAACAAAGATGCTTAATGAACTTCTTCAAAGACTTTAAAAGTGAATATTGGTTCCAAATATAGGTATGTACAATTAAAATTGTAATAAATTAAAACTATACTCAAATATTTGACACAAAAGCAGATCTTTACATAGGAGTTTTCTATGGTCCCCCCATTTTGAAAAAGGACAAAAAATGACAGATATGGTCAGAATCTAACGCCCCCCCCACCTCTGTTTCATACTTTTGTTCACGTTTCTTTGCTCCAGTTTCAAACCGTCATATCTCTGCTTGTATTTGTTCTATTAACATCAAATAAAAAGTGTCCAAGTGTTAAACGTCCGCATTTTCAAATGCAGTTGTCCCCAGTGGTCTACAGGACCGACTTCTGACACTATGACGTGTTGAAAATGTCATGATTGAGTCACAGGGCCGTGACCTTGGAGCCTTAAGGGTTAATCTGTCTGGATTTGCATTTTCAAATTCAGACATTTATGGATTTATTCAGTATTGTATTGAAATACTTGATTGAACAGATGGAAGATTCAGTACACTGCAAAAAATTCTCTCCTCCTTCTCTTTCTCCTCCTACTCCTCCTTCTATTCTTCTTCCTTCTCCTCCTTCTCCTCCTCTTCCTCCTTCCCTCTTCCTTCTCCTCCTTCTCCTCCTCCTCCGTCTATTCTTCTTCCTTCCTCCTCCTCCTTCTCCTCTTCCTCCTCCTTCTCCCCCCCCCCCCCCCCTTCTTCCCTTCCTCCTCCTCTTCTCTCCTCCTCCTCCTCCTCTCCTTCTCTTCCCCTCCTCCTCCTCCTCCTCCTCCTCCTCCTCCTCGCCGCCTGCTTTTCTCATTAAAACCATTTAAACTAACAGCTCAATCATGGACGTTAATGGGCTCGCCACAACAAACACAGGCTCCGCCCCCTTTATATGACTGGGTTTTGCTGATGGTTGAACTGAGCCGGTCACCCCCCCCCACCCCCACCCTCATGTTTTAATGCTGAAACCCGACTCCCGTGGAGGAACTGAAAGGAATGTCCACAGGCTGCAGATCTGTGGTTTGTGTTGAGCGTTCAACTGCTGCGTCCAGCTGCAGATCGACTCCGTCTGCAGCGTTCCACGGCCCGTCAGTAAAAACGTCCTGTTGTTTCGTCATGTTCGCTTAATTTTAGCTAAAGTTTTAACACTTAACCCTCGTAGAGGTCCTTCCTAAACATTGAAAGTGTGTAATCTGCAGTTACCATAGTAACGTCAACATTGTTTTCATACAGTTTGTTTTGACCTTTTTGACTTTTTTTTTTTCATCAACTTAAGCCATAAACAAAAACAGCAAATACAATCACTGGATGTTATTAGGGTCTTAGTGCTGGCCTCTCCAAACGGTCCTGAACTAACTATCTGTACCTGCTGTGAGTTCTGGATGTCTTTGGTTTGGTCCGTTTTCTCTTTGCTTGTTGTTCTTTTAGTATCTGCTCTAGTTGCTGTCGTTTGGAACCAGCAGATCCTGTGTCAGTGGAATGAAGTATAAATACATCAGATGGGACTTTCATCTGATCTAGTGCATGTTCAGGGTGAAGGTCTGTCAGAGTCACTGGAGATGGTCTGAATAAAGTCACAGGTTCAGATGTGAAGCACAGACCTGGCTTCAGTTCTTTAAAATAAAAAACAGTCAAGAATCTGCTGTTTTTTGTGCATTTTATTGTCTTTTTGTGTAGTTTTGTATAAGGATAGTATTTTAGCATTTTCTTTTTGTGCATTTTAGTGTCTTTTGGGGTAATTTAGTGTAATTTAGCGTATTTTAGTGCTATTAGTGTATGTTTGTGTCTTTTAGCACTTTTGTGTTTTTTGTCCATTTTCTTGTCTTTTTGTGTATTTTAACACTATTTTGTGTATTTTAGTGTCTATTAGTGTATGTTTTGTGTATTTTAGCACTTTTTGTGTCTTCATTTATGCATTTTATTGTCTTCTTGTGTATTTTTACCTCCACCAAGGAGGTTATGTTTTTGCCAGGGTTTGTTTGTCTGTTTGTTTGTTTGTCTGTCCGTTAGTGTGCAACATAACTCAAAAAGTTATGGACAGATTTGGATGAATTTTTCAGGGTTTGTTGGAAATGGGATAAGGAAGAAATGATTAAATTTTGGTGGTGATTGGGGGTGGGGGGGCCCACGTGGGGGGCCACTGATCAGCCTTGGCGGAGGTCTGCGCTCTCCGAGTGCTTCTAGTTCTGTATGGATTGGGTATTTTAGCACTTTTTTGTGCATTTTAGTGTCTTTTGGGGTAATTTTGTGTATTTTTTTATATTAGTGTATGTTTTGTGTATTGTAGCACTTTTTGTGTATTTTAGTGCATTTTAGTGTATATTAATGTATGTTTTGTGTATTTTAGCACTCTTTGTGTGTTTTTTTGTGCATTTTATTGTCTTTTTGTGTAGTATCGATACAGTATCGTGAAATGAAATATGGCGAAATCTTGCAGAGCCGATACTTTCGTACACCCCTAGTTAGAAGTTGTGAATTAGCACTTGATTTCCACTCAGACATGTTAGTGCAGATCAGGTTTATGAAGAACAGCATAGTTACAGTAATGGTTATTTTTGGATGGTGCAGAAGTGTTCCACTGTGTTCCACTGTGGTTACACTGATAAATGAGTGGTGGAATAAATACAGATATCAGTTTGAATGTTGTGGTTGGGTCAGTGTCGTCCAGGTGAACCTGCCTCTGCGCTGGAACGCCATTAGTCAAATGTTTAAAGCCGTCAGTCTGGTGTGTGTGTGTTTGTACGTCGGCGTTGCAGAGGTTCAGTCCAGTCTTAGACGTCCTCCTGACGCTAATCGCCCAGCGTCCTGCAGAGTCGACGCTTCCTGCTGATGAAACACTCAATTAGAACTGGAGTGGGGGGGAGGAATCTGTGCTGGTGAGGCGTTTGAGGTCTGTAGGTCCAACTGATGACGAAACATTCAAGGTTCATGTGTTCAGACGCAGAATCCGAGTGTTTATCATCCGCTTCTGTTCAGTCGGATCTTCATTTCACTGGTTTTAGAGCAAACATAAAACTATGTGTTGAACTCAGGCCTTTGAAGTAATGAGTTTATAAACTGATTTAGCTGAGTTTCAGAAAAAGTCATACTGCTTTTATATGACGAGGAAACAGCTGTAACATTAAAGGGCTAAAATATGTCAAGAATAAAGTCATACTTTTACCAACAAACAGGATTAAAATCATGGAACTGGTCAAAATCCACAAATTATCATGACTTTTCCTGTAGTTTTATGACTTTTCACTTCCAAATATCATGATATTTTTATATTGATATTAATAAGAAAAGCCTGAATTGTAAGAAATAATGATGCTATAGGATGAAAGACACATTTAAGTCTGAGGTATGTCAAAAAAAGTCATATTTTTACTAAAACAGGATTAATATCATGAAACTTGTCAAAATCTACACTTTTTCTTAAATTATTGGGATTTTCCCCATAGTTTTAGGACTTCTTTCCTCAGAGTATCACAGTATTCTTAATTAATATGAAAAGATTTGAATTAGAACAAATAATGTGTCTTTATGATGAGGAAACAGCTGTAACATTAAAACACTAAAGTTGTTAAGAATAAAGTCATATTTTTACCAAAAAAACAGGATTCGAATCATGGAAATGGTCAAAATCCACATCTTTTCTCAATTATCATGATATTTTTATATTGATGTTATTAAGAAAAGTCTGAATTATCAAAATAATGTTTTCATATAATGACACAGTTGAGGCTAAAATGTCAAGAATTAAGTCATAACCAGAATTAATATCATGAAACTTGTCAAAATCCACACCTTTTCTCAAATTATCTTGACTTTTCCAGTTGTTTTATGACTTTTCTTCTTTTCTAAATATTAATATAATACTATATTAGTATTGATACAGCAGAGGATTGTGGGGTTTCGGGGCTGTACCCTGTTGCTATCGACCCCCTGACAGCATAAGCCTCAGTACATTTAATGTTTTATTCCATGTTTTTATATGAGTTTCATTCTGTACCAGCTACAAACCTTTTAAAACAATAGAAATATGACATTTAATTCTCAGATTTCACATTTTAGTGAATAGTTAATGGTTAGAAATAAGACTTTTTCTGTATTTTTGATCTGAAAAATCCTCAGTTTTTGTAATTGGAGTCTTTAACTTGACTGAAATCATCATTTTCCAGCTCCTGTTTTCTCTTCCGTCATCGTCCTCTTGAACTAAATTCACTCCAGACCTTTGAAAACACCAGTTATTTGAAGAGTTGTTGTTTCCCAGCAGCAGCGTGTGAACTGTGTCGATCTGCTGTAATAAAGCGAAGCCGTGCAGTTTGTTTGAACATCGACTGTTGATCCATTGGCCTCCAACCTGGCGTCGCCTCTTAACCCACTTCTGCAGCCGCCAAACCACCGCCGCCGCTGCGAGCCCGTCCTTGGGAGTGCACTCAGTGACTTGACACTTTTCCAAAAAAGCCATAAAGTCATTAGAGGAAGTTTAAAAGCTCCCAGGGATCAGGCCTTTCTCACACTGAAGCGAACAAACGGAGCCCGGACCAATAAACAGCCTTTATCTGTGCAGTCGAACGGGTGGATTTGACACGTGAACATCAAGGTTTGTTTCCAGAAATGAAACCGAGTATGTGGGTCAGCGAGGCTGAGCGGAAATAAGAGGAAAATCTGCAGATTAAACACAGGCCCAGGTTCTGGTCGAACATTAACCTGAAGAAACACCAAGGAGAAGGAACAGAACGGCAAAGATGAGAAGGTTCTGGACGTCCATGACTCCACATTTAGCATCGAGTGGTTTGAGTTCGAATGAAAAACAGTCCCAGTGTTCCTGTTCTATGTTTATGAAATCCCATATTATCAAATTTAATGGTTTGGTTTACTATAAAAAATGCAAATAATGTATAATAATGTCTGTGTACAAAGGTTCTTCTCAACACTAGGGCTGTAAGAAAATATCGGTTCTGCAATATATCACAATATTTCATTTCACAAGACTGTATCAATATTAAATAAGTACTGTATCGATATTTTTTAGGGATTTATTCAAATGCTGATGTTGTGGAGGTTTATTTTTATTTTTATTATTATTTAACACTCTTTTATTAAATAATGTTATTTCCTTGGTTGGGATTGAACTAAAATGTTCTGATGTTAGTTCTGAACTAATAGAATATAAACATTTGAACAGGATCTGAACTGTAATGTCTGTAAAACAGAATTTCAGTTTGAACACAGGAACATTTTGTGATATAACATTAGATCCTGTTGTGGTCAAATAAAAATGTGTTTAGTATTTGTGCAGATTTCTGCTGTAATTCAATTATTCAAGGAAAAAATCATTTAAAAAAAGAAAAAAAACTTGCCTTTTTAACAATATCATGATATATCGTAAATCATGATCCTAGTATTGTGATTTGTATCGTATCACCAGATTCTTGCCAATACACAGCCCTACTGGACACATTATGACAATGACAGTTAGTCTGTCATATAGAACAGACATGGACTACATTTGACAATCACAGCACAGAACATATAAAGACGCCTAAAGTGCAGGGGAAAAAAGTGCTCAGGTGCTGTGTGTTTGCTGCATGTTGCTCTATTACACTAGTTTTTTAACATTGTTCAGCAGCTTAATGAACGCTGGGACAAATGATAATTTGAGGCGGTTAGTTTTGCACTTTGGCATACAAAAACTTCTTCCTTATGGAAGAAGTTCATATTCGGAGGACAATGGGTGAGTCGGGTCTGAACCAAGGTTCTAATAGCTTTATATTTTTCATTTAGTTTAGTTTTATTTAGTTTTGACTTTTTTTTTTTCTCTAGTTCAGTTAGTTTTAATTAGTTTTTAGAGCAGGTTTGTTAGTGTTTATTAGTTTTCATTTTTTTCTAAATGCTTAGTTTTAGTTTAGTTTTAGTATTAATTTTAGTTTTGTCATATCTTTTCTCTTCTTCTCCGTCGTATTCAAATAAATCCCAGACAGGACTCTGCTGCTTTCTCCCAACTTTAGTCTCATGTTTCCAGGTAGAGTGGGGACCAGAAGACGACTGGAAACCACAAGTGAACACAAGTGACGGACTGTTAAATATCATATGATGCCAGCAGCTAAAATTGCTAGACTGAAATAAATCGCTTTCGTATCAATCCGACGATGACAAAGACGAAAGGCATTTTATCCATAATTTTTATCCATTTTAGTGAGTTTTGTAAACACACTACAGTTTTGGTTAGTTATGTGTTTTCTTTTAATTATAGTTTTTATTTATTTCAGTTAACGAAAATGTTTTTTCAATTCTAGTTTTCGTCATTTCATTAGTTTTCATTAGTTTTCATTAACAATAATAACCGTGGTCTGAAGAGATTTTTGTTGCTTTTCCTGATCGACTGGTTCTACAGATTATCTCTGGACTGATGTTCTCTCATACCGATACTCTTCGTTGGTGTTTTGTGCATATTGTTCAGCCTGTTCTTCAGTTGGACTGATAAGTGTCCGTAACAGGCTGTGATGCCATATCTGACGAGGCTCTCTAAGATAACTCTGTAAAAATCTGCATAATCTGCTTGCTGACCCCATACAGCCTCAGTCATCTCAAAAAATACAGGGTGGGGAAGCAAAATTTACAATGAACATTCAGTTGTTTTTTCTCAGCAGACACTACATCAATTGTTTTGAAACCAAACATATATTGATGTCATAATCATACCTAACACTATTATCCATACCTTTTCAGAAACTTTTGCCCATATGAGTAATCAGGAAAGCAAACGTCAAAGAGTGTGTGATTTGCTGAATGCACTCGTCACACCAAAGGAGATTTCAAAATAGTTGGAGTGTCCATAAAGACTGTTTATAATGGAAAGAAGAGAATGACTATGAGCAAACTATTACCAGAAAGTCTGGAAGATACTATTAAAGAAGAATGGGAGAAGTTGTCACCTGAATATTTGAGGAACACTTGCGCAAGTTTCAGGAAGCGTGTGAAGGCAGTTATTGAGAAAGAAGGAGGACACATAGAATGAAAACATTTTCTATTATGTAAATTTTCTTGTGGCAAATAACTTCTCATGACTTTCAATAAACTAATTGGTCATACACTGTCTTTCAATCCCTGCCTCAAAATATTGTAAATTTTGCTTCCCCACCCTGTACAGTCTCAAAGATGAGAAGGTTCCAGATGTCCATGACTCCACATTTAGCATCAAGTGGTTTGAGTTGGAATGAAAAACAGTCCCAGTGTTCCTGTAGGTCAGCGTCAGAACCAGTTAGGGCTGCACGATAACGGAACTAACTGACACTGCAGGATTTTTTACCCTGCGATTAGGGATGCACCATACCACTGTTTTCCAGACCAAGTACAAGTACTTTCATTTGAGTACTTGCCAATACCAAGTACTGATACTAGTACAGTCCAGTTGTTCGTTCCTTCTGTAAATGTACTTTATTGTCGTTATCATTAGTCTGACTGGAACAAAGTGCTGCTACTGACATTTAATGTGTTGGAATGAGCGTTTGTCAATTAATCCACCAGAGGGCGCTGCTCTGAATTAACCATACTGGACAAACACCACCAAGAAAAGATCAGACCCAGGTCACATGTGGACACAAACATCAGATTTTGACCACATTTACCTGCACCTGAACGCAGCCTGAGTCCATGTGGTAGTGGCTGCTTCTGCTTCGCTTCTTCTTCTGCTCTTCTTCGTCTTCTTCATCATCTTCTTCGTCATCTTCTGCTTCTTCTTCTTCTTCCTCTTCTTCTCCTTCTGGTCTAAACTGTCAGACTTGAACTCATCCACTCATCCACTCGTACACTTTATATTTGTGTTTTGGCCTCCGACAACATGCTGAAGGTGGAACTGATCAGAGGTGTGATCATCCATCCATCCATCCATTCTCTTCCGCTTATCCGGGGCCGGGTCGCGGGGGTAACAGTCTAAGCAGGGATGCCCAGACTTCCTCTCCCCGACACCTCCTCCAGCTCTTCCGGGGGATCCCGAGGCGTTCCCAGGCCAGCCGAGAGACATAGTCTCTCCAACGTGTCTTGGGTCTTCCCGAGGTCTCCTCCCGGTGGGACATGCCCGAGGTGCCCGAGGTGTGATCACAGTCTGGATAAACTGGAACATTCACCTTTAAACGGCTGCATGCACTGACTTACTGCTTTCATTTGGTCTGCCACACAGACACTTTCTCAGGGTAAAACTGACCTTCTTTCCTCGACAAAGGCGCCTGTTGTTTGTCTCTGAAGAAAGAAAGGAGAAGGGATGGCAGTATTTATATTCTGCCCGTTTCCCTTCGCTACGAGTCTGCAGAACCAGGCGACCACAGCTGGGCAACACATGGCAGAGCAGCGGGCTCAGCTGCCAGCCCCAAACACACACACACACACACACACACACACACACACTGATCTACACAATATCCTGCATCGACAGCGCCTCAAAGCTGCCTTAACCCTCCAGTTTCCGCCCATAGAGGTCCTTCAGAATCACTGACAGTACAGAACCTACACAACGCTGTAAGAACAGCAAAAAAAGAAAACACTTACAGGTTGTTTTTAACTTTTTTTGTTTGTTTGTAATGTAAACAAAAAAGAAGAAACAAAGATACATTTTTTTTCAATACGCTACATAAAAATTTTGTTTTTAATGTTTTTTACTCCATAGATGAAATAAATAATATTAATGATATTTAATAATATTAATATTATTTATCTTGTTGTTGTTGTTTTTTAGTTGTTGTGTTTTTTTCCTGTTGTTTTCTCTTTTTTGGGGGTTTAATAGGTTTGTAGGTTTGTTGCATAATTTTATTTTATTTATTTTTTAAATTATTATTATTTTTTAAATTGTGTCTGTGTGGGTCCTTATGTATGAGTGCATGTTTATGTAAATGTATAATTTAAAATTAATAAAAAAAGTTGATTAAAAAAAAAAACAAAACAAAAACAAATTTTTATGTAGTATATTGAAAAAATACTTTCAGGTTGTTTTTGCCACAGCTCGGTGTCAGGTGCCACAACTGGGTGCCACCGGTGCCGCGGCACCACTGGCACCTCGAGCCGAGGCACCACCGTGGTGCCACGGCACCTGGCACCGAACCGTGGTACCGAGGTGTGCCGCGGCACCAAGCCGTGGTACCGGTAAAATCATCGCATAAGCCACGTCGGCGTATAAGCCGCAGTGTTTAAAGCATGGGAAAAAAGCGGCTTATAGTCCCGAATTTTTTTTAGTCACCCCTGTAGAGGGCGCTGTCAGCAGACAGACGGAGATCAGCTGACTGATAGGGTTTAAACTACAGTGGAACAAACTGAAGTTACAGCGTAGTGCGGTCATGTGACTTTTATTAGATTCTATTGCACACTAGTCTGTTGTCTATAAACACTGCCCCCTACAGGTTTGGAGCACTTCTGTTGGACTGACTGGATCTGCAGCGTTTTTCATTTGCAGAAGTTTTCTTGGTTTGCATTTCTTTATTTGCAGAACATTTGATGATTTTGCATTTGTTTTGTTTCTTGTGGCACATTTTTTCATTTGCACCACGTTCCTCTTTTTGTACGTGGTTCAGACTGTGTTTGAGTTTGTGAATTTGCTTTGTTTCTGTACTTGCAGCTGTTTTCTCAAACTCAGACACATTGGGCCGTTGGAATGTGTTTGACCATCGTACTGTTTGATACGCTCCTCACGGTTCAGTACGAGCCTGTACCGCGGCTCAGCTCATTTGTCGTTTTCAAATGACATTTCCGGACAACTTACGTTTATATTAGAGCTTTGTTATGACTGATGTAAGGAATTCAACTGTCATTGGTTGGAGTCTGGCTTGAGCCAGACTTTCATCTTCTTCTTCTTCTCAAAAAACGTTTCTCTTCTTCATGGTATTTGTCCAGTTTGGTAAATAAGAGTAGCGCCCTCTGGTGGACTGATTGAGAAACACTCATTCCAACGTACACGACACATGGAAGTAGGGGTGTAAGAAGATATCGGTTCTGCAATATATCGCGATATTTCATTTCACAACACTGTATTAATATGAAAACGTACTGTATCAATATTTTTAGGTATTTATTCAAATGCAGATATGGCTGAGGTTCATTTTTGTTTTTCTTTTTGTTTCTATTTTATTTATTATTATTTAACACTCTTTTATTAAATAATCTTAGCTCCTTTGTTGGGATCGCACAAAAATAATGTTCTGATGTTAGTTCTGAACTAATAGAATATGAACATTTGAACAGGATCTTAAACTGTAATGTCTGTAAAACAGAATTTCAGTTTGAACACAGGAACATTTTGTGATATAACATTAGATCCTGTTGTGATCAAATAAAAATGTGTTAGTATTTGTGCAGATTTCTGGTGTAATTCAATTCTTCAAGGAAATACTCATTTAAAAAAAGAAACAAATAAAAATTTGCCTTTTTAACAGCATCATGATATATCGCAATATCGTATGATCCTAGTATTGTGATTTGTATTGTATCGCCAGATTCTTGCCGATACACAGCCCTGTTATTGTGACCAAAGTTATCATGGTTATCATTATCACAGAACTGTTGAAATGTGCTCAAAATGTTCAAAAAGTACTTATACACACTCTGAATAATTTAACCAAGTTGTATTTTGAAAAAAACAAAACAAAAAAACAACAAAAAAAACCCAAATAAAATAATAGGCAAAATGTACTTTCTGTTAGCAGAAACATTCAAATACTAACATGTAAACATCAAACATACACATGTGCTTTAAAGATGGCACCTTATGGACTTCGTTTGACCATTTTTAAGATCAAGTTTGAGTTGAAAGTGCGGTAATCAAACACGGTTATCATGATAATTAGAATTTAAATGGTAATACTAACCGTTAGGAAGTTAACCACGGTTTATTGTTGTACTGGTAATCGTTACATCCCTATTCTGATCTGGAAAATCATCAGTTTCTTGAATTTGGAGCCTTGAACATCATTGGCTCTAACTCTAAC